>NC_135556.1:27427965-27525465 GCF_964340395.1 Glandiceps talaboti | reverse complement strand
CAAACTTAAATTAAGACACACCTGTTGCAAAACACTTTAATTTGCCACACCACTCCATCGCACACCTTAGGATTACCCCACTCTTTAATTGCAGCACACTCGAGTCCCCTACCAAATCCAAAATCCTCCGCCTAAAATTAGAGAAGCAATGGATAAATAACCTCGACACTTTACACCCACGCGGCCTCAATCTTATCTAAAACTGGAAGTAGCCCAACACTCACGATTATACCTGTACACCACGCCCTCTACGCCGACGTTCACCCACTCCACTACTTTGTTTTCATCTCACTCCACACATCCAAAAACTCTACACTTTATTACCTCCTGTATTTACCCTATTTCGCATTAAATATATTTATTTCACACCACGCCCACCTTTCCCAAGCCACCCCACTCAACCCCCAATGTCATTCCAAAACAAACCCCCAACACTACACCAATACTTCCCCTCCCCCTCACACACATTTATATATATATATATATATAATATATATACACACGCACACACACACACACACACACACACACACACACACACACACACACACACACACAGACTTCTCACACTCCAGCACAACTACACAATATATCTAGCACACACCGGCATCAGTTTACAAAACCGTAACTCGTTTCTTTTTCACCTAACCCTAACCCTAACCCTAACCCTAACCCTAAACCCTAACCCTAACCCTAACCCTAACCCTAACCTTAACCCTAACCCTAACCCTAAACCCTAACCCTAACCCCTAACCCTAACCCTAACCCCTAACCCTAACCCTAACCCTAACCCTAAACCCTAACCCTAACCCTAACCCTTATAACCCTAACCCCTAACCCTAACCCTAACCCTAACCCTACCCTAACTAACCCTAACCCTAACCCCTAACCCTAACCCTAACCCTAACCAGTGCAGGTAATCACCAGGACATATGTCATAACACTAGTAGTGTGCTCACACTAGCGTCAGTGCAGGTAAACACCAGTTCGGATTTCATAACACCAGTAGTATGCACACACTAGTGCCAGTGCAGGTAATCACCTGTACATATGTCATAACAACACTAGTGTGCGCACACTAGCGCCAGTGCAGGTTATCACCAGTGTGTATGTCATAACACCACTAGTATTCGCTCACTAGCGCCAGTGCAGGTAATCACTAGTACGTATGTCATAACACCACTAGGGTGCGCACACGAGCACCAGTGCAAGTAATCACCAGCACGTATGTCATAACACCACTAGTGTGCGCACACTTAGCCAGTGCAGGTAATCACCAGGTCAGATGTCATAACACAACTAGTGTGCGCACACTAGTGTCAGTGTAGGTAATCAACTTTACATATGTCATAACACCACTAGTGTGCGCACTCTAGTGCCAGTGCAGGTTATCACCAGTTAGTATGTCATAACACAACTAGTGTGTGCACACTAGCGCCAGTACAGGTAATCACCAGTATGTATGTCATAACACCACAAGTGTGTGCACACTAGAGCCAGCGCAGGTAATCACTAATACGTATTTCTTGACACCACTAGTGTGCCATCACTATCTCCAGTGCAGGTAATCACCAGTTCGGATGTCACAACACCAGTAGTATGCAAACACTAGTGCCAGTGCAGGTAATCACCTGTATGTATGTCATAACACCACTAGTGTGCACACACTACCGCCAGTGTTGGTAATCACCTGTACGTATGTCAAAACATCACTACTATGCGCACACATTGCCAGTGCAGGTAATCACTAGTACGTATATGTCATAACACCACTAGTGTGCACACACTAGCTCCAGTGCAGGTAATCACCAGTATGTATACCATAACACCTCTAGTGTGCGCAGACTAGCACCGGTGCAGGTAATCACTAGTACATATGTCATAACACCACGAGTGTGTGCACACGAGCACCAGTGCAAGTAATCACTATCACGTATGTCAATACACCACTAGTGTGTGCACACTAGCGCCAGTGTTGGTAATCACCAGTAAATATGTCATAACACCACTAGTGTGCGCACACTAGCACCAGTGCAGGTAATCACCAGTACGTACTTTATAACACAACTAGTGTGTGCACGCTAGCTCCAGTGCAGGTAATCACCAGTACATATGTCATAACACCTCTAGTGTGCGCAGACTAGCACCGGTGCAGGTAATCACTAGTACGTATGTCATAATACCACGAGTGTGAGCACACGAGCACCAGTGCAAGTAATCACCAGCACGTATGTCATTACACCACTAGTGTGCGCACACTAGCGCCAGTGTAGGTAATCACCAGTAAATATGTCATAACACTACCAGTGTGCGCACACTAGCTCTAGTGCAGGTAATCACCAGTACGTATGTCATAACACCACTAGTATGCGCACACTAGCTCCAGTAAAGGTAATCACCCATACGCATGTCATAACACCACTAGTGTGCGCACACTAGCGCCAGTGCAGGTAATCACCAGTTCAGATGTCATAACTCAATTGTCAGTAAGCGCACAATAGTGCCAGTGCAGGTAATCACTTGTACATATGTCATAACACCACTAGTGTGTGCACACTAGCGCCAGTGCAGGTAATCACCAGTATGTATGTCATAATACCACTAGTGTGTTCACACTAGAGCCAGTGCAGGTAATCGCCAATACGTATGTCATGGCACCACTAGTGTGCGCACACTAGCGCCAGTGCAGGTAATCACCAGATCGGATGTCATAACACCAGTAGTATGCACACACTAGTGCCAGTGAAGGTAATCACCAGGTCAGATGTCATAACACAACTAGTTTGCACACACTAGCGTCAGTGCAGATAATCACCAGTACATATTCATAACACCACTAGTATGCGCACACTGTTATGACATACGTACTCTTGATTACCTGCACTGGTGCTAGTGTGCGCACGCTAGTGGTGTTATGACATAGCTACTGGTGATTACCCGCACTGATGCTTGTGTGTGCACACTAATTTTGTTACGACATACGTACATACTGGTAATTTCCTGCACTGGTGTAAGAGTGCATACACTAGTGGTGTTATGACATACGTACTGGTGATTACCTGCACTGAAGAGAGTGTGTGCACACAATTGGTATTATTACATACGTACTGTTGATTACCTGCACTGGCTTAAGTGTGCGCACACTAGTCGTCTTATGACATACGTACAGGTGCTAACCCACACTGGTGCTAGTTTGCGCTTACTAGTGGTGTTATGACATACGTAGTGGTGATTACCTGCACTGGTGCTAGTGTGAGCACACTAGTGGTGTTATGACATATGTACTGTTGATTACCTGAACTGGCGCTAGTGTGCGAACACTAGTGTTGTTATGACATACATAGTGGTTATTACCTGCACTTGTGCTAGTGTGCGCACACTAGTGGTGTTATGACATACCTATTGGTGGTTACTTGCACTGGCGCTAGTGTGCGCACACTTGTGGTGTTATGACATACGTATTTGTGAATACCTGCACTGCCGCTAGTGTGCCCACACTAGTGATGTTATGACATACGTACTTTTGATTACCTGCACTGGTGCTAGTGTGTGCTCACTAGTGGTGTTATGACATACGTACCGGTGATTACCTGCACTGGCGCTATTGTGGGCACACTAGTGGTCTTATGACATACCTACTAGTGATTACCTGCACTGGCGCTAGTGTGTGCATACTAGTGGTCTTATGACATACGTACTGGTGATTACATGCACTGGCACTAGTGTTTTTCACACTAGTGGTGTTATGACATACGTACTGGTTATTACCTGCACTGGTACTAGTGTGAACACACACACTAGTGGTGTTATGACATACGTATGTGTGATTACCTGCACTGGCACTAGTGTGCGCACACTACTGATGGTCTCTCCAATGCTTCACAGCCCCCCAAAAAAACACACCATTTATTGGTAGGTCGCCAAGCGGTCACATGAGTGCATGCCGGCCGTGTAATTTATTAACAAAGGTAACAAAGTGCAAGATACAATTGCAAAACACTCTTTCAAAAAATTAAAACGAAAAGGAAACATTTCAACAAACAAACAGATTGAGCCTTATCGCCCCTTCTACCGTACAAAAGACCGCCCAGGAAAAACCAGACTAAAACCCATTGGGAAAAAGTCTGGAAACCTGTACCCGACACACTGTCTAATGCACATCTGGGGAGGTTTCGGGTGTCTTCCTTACTGGCTCTGGTTCCTAGAACTGAACTCCTTTGCTAAAGGAGCAATACTAACTAAGTTGACATTAGTTCAAAACTCAAACAAACTGGCTGCACTGTGACGGGTGCTGGCCTAGAATGGTTCAAAATCCCCGCTTCCCTCACTTAAATACTGTCACCCACGTGACTTTTTCCACGTCTCCCATTGGCTGTTCTCACAACGTCCAGACAATAATTTTCCTCTATACTAGCGAAACGCGGAAAATTTAATGTCTCTCCAATGCTTCACAGCCCAAAAAAAACACACCATTTATTGGTAGGTCGCCAAGCGGTCACATAGAATCTAAAGAACGGGAAGTCGTTCGTTTTTTTTTTGTTTTTTTTTTAAAGACCTAACTTCTGAGTGACTTCTAATCTATGTTCTAAGGAATCCTCAATGTACCCATCCTTAGCCGTATCAGACTTCCACCTACCGTGGCGTTTCCAACACCTATCCCCGACGGCAGCATTTGCTGCGGCAGTGGCACCCCCTGCCCTCAGTGAGTGCAACCCCAGCACCCTGCTAGCGCCACACACTTCCCTTAAGCGACTAACGATGGTCTCCCGTGCCCGAGTATAACTCAACTTCTTGTTTTTTCCCACTAACTTGCAGACAGATTTTGAACGAACCACTGGTTTAAAGAGAAAATCGGAAATACAAAAATTAATTGAAGCTGCGGTTGAATACCGCTGTAACAAAGCAAATGGACATGCAAAAGATCCTACTTTGGCAATTACAACGCTGTTTCCTTGACGATACTGGTCAGTTTTACTATGGGTAATATTTAGGCGAAAATAATTTTCATACAGTGTAACGTCACAACACCTTAAATTGCTGACTTCATTAAATCTGAGAAAACCTGTAAAACACAGCAAAATCATACATAAATCCCGAATAATAAGCAAGTCTGTGGAGTCTTTGTATTTTTCACAGAGTGCACGAACTTCTTCTACTGAAACTGGGTCTTTCCTTGACTTTGGAGCCTGATGTGTCCGTTTGGAAGTTTCTACAAGGCTTATAATGAAAGGATGTGTTGTAGGATCCTCAAGTCCTGAGACGGTGTGTGCCCATTTAATTCCGTAGACATGACTAGAAATAACTGAAGCCGATACATTACATTCTAATAAGTGTGTAATAAACAAGGCAACGTGAATTGGATTGGCTGGAAGTGCACTTTGCCCTTTCGGTGAAATAAAAGTTTCCCATTTCTTGAAATAAGAAAAATACTTCTTAACGGTGTTGTCACTACGAGAATCTAAGAGGTAGTATGGTAATTGTCCGGCTAAACGATGCAGTTCGGGATTTACTTCCCTGGTGACCTTGCTCCTACATGCTGCGCTCTCCACTCTTTCTGCTAACTTTAGACCTGCAATTGGAAAAGGGGAGACAGAAAATGAACGTAATTACATTCTCCCTTACTAGCCAGAGGCCTAGCAAAAACTAACATGTGCGGCATACAAAACGAAGTTCAGTTTTTGCCCATTAAAGATGCCGTTATTACCATTGCCCGGGCTTATAACACCTATGGTTGGAAGTACCAAAATGGCTTTAACAAAGCCTGCAAAACTGTTTCCTTGCGGACACAGGAAAGGCCAAAACGGAGCAGATTTCCAGCAGGGAAAAATTAACGTCCCCTTGGCCCGATCGCATTCTAGTTTTTTCAGTGCCCTTAGGATTAACCTGGGTGGCGGGACTAGCCAATTATTGTCTCCCATGTGACCCCAGTCTTGGGAGAAGGTGTCTACTGCTTCAGTGCCTGGGCACCACCACCGAGAATTAAATCTGGTACACTTAGTATTGTAGTTGGCTGCAAACCTGTCTATTGTATAAGTACCCCACATCCCATTAAGCAAGTTAAACACTGACGTGTTGATACTCCAGTCATCACTGTCTGTGCACCTGCTGAGCCAATCAGCTTGCGAATTTTCTTTTCGTGGCACCCATTTTGGGACTATTGCCGTTTCTATTGTTTCACATACAGCCGATATATTCAAAACTGTTGACTGTAATTCTGGTACTCTACTGCCTGCCTGCAGTATTCTAACCACGTTCTGGTTGTCTGTGCACCATTGCACGTTTTGCCCAGCCAGGCACTTTACATTGTTCTGTATTACCCGATGCACAGCCTCAAGCTCTCTCCATGTCGAGCTTTTCTGGCTTTCTAACTGTGACCATCTACCAATAGTGTCACCGTCTTCCTGACTTACAATGTACCCACCGTAACCACCTGTTGATGCATCGCTGTATGCATAGGTTTCACACACTCTTGTTACATAACAGTTTTGACCCGTTGTTAGCCCTGACATTTTTGGCCCAAAACACCATTTCACTTAATGCAAGACTGTCAATTTCTACAATAGAATTCCAACTTGCCCTTTTCTCAAGACAAGAATACATTGACCTCGTACGGAGGCGAACGAGAGGTCCGATGCCACCTTGCATCGATATAATCTGACCAATGAGAGCTGCAAGTTTTCTTGCTTCCAACAGTGTCTGACCTGACGCAATTTGTTTTATCGTGAAAGTTAAGCTTTCCTCGAGATTGACGATTCTCTCTTCCGACACAAACACTAAACCTTGTTCCATGTCAAGCTGGTGGCCTAACCAATCTACTTTAAGTTGAGGAAACCAATGACACTTTTCCCCCGCTAACAAAAAACCAAAACTTTCGATATCGGCTCTAACCTGTGTGCTTAATTCCGCGGCCCTTTTTTCTCCGTCTGTGCCGCCAATACCGTCGTCTATATACATGAGTACGTCTTTACCTTGACCCCTCCACCAGTTTACCATTGTACGTGTAACCTTCGTGAAAATGTAAGGTGCCGTTGACACACCGAAGGGCAGTACTTTGAATACAAAATATTTTTGAATTTCACCAAATTTCCACGAAAAACCTAGATATCCCTGATGCTCTCCAAAAATTTCGATATGGTGATAGGCTGATTTAATATCGAAGGTAAACATAAATGTACCTGGCACAAACATTTGCCTTGCAGTTTCCACTCCTTCTAAACGAAATTTAAACTTGTACAAGGACAAGTTAATATGTCTACAATCGAGAACAAGCCTCTCCTTGCCTACCTTGCTCACTGCTACAGTCAATGGATTTACAACATGAGGTGGTTCCGCCACTTCGGCTATACAACCTTTTAAAAGTAACCGACCTAATTCTTCCTGGACAAAGTCAGCATGTACTTTCGCCGACTTATTATTCTCAAGAATTACCTTGCTTGGAATTTCCTTGAATGGCAGTTTATACCCGTTCTGAACAATGTCTAAAACGTACGCATTTGCCCCTGCAGTTTTCCAAAATTCAATTGCTCCGCGAAGCCTGCCAACCGGCCTTTTAAAGACCATTGTGTTCACGTTGACCGGTAACATAGAAGGAACGGCTGCAAGCCCTGAACTTTCTTGAAAAACACCCGGTTTAGAAATGCTCGCATTGCCGGCATCTCTCAAAGTGTGGTGACTGCCACAGTCTACATACTTAGTTTGGTGGCCCGAGTTGGTGCCCCCTCCCCCAACGGGACCGCCCTGAACTTTAGCACCCACGTTAGCATGTGACTTTTTAAAGACACCTGTGGATTCCGAGCAAAAGTGGACGAACTCTGAGCCTAAATTTACAGAAGTATGAGTACTTGCATGGCCCAGGGATTTTTGCCCAAATACATGCCCATTACTGCTGACATTTTCACGAGTGACACAGTTATTGGTGGCCACGCCCAAATTACCCGTACCTAGATTATAGTATGTACTTATCTTATTTGCTGCCCGTGTCTCTGGGCATTCCGCCCGCCAATGACCTGTTTTTCCACAGGCAAAACATGAACCAGGTCTTCTCCCTAGATAGTCGGGTTTTGAAGACGTGCTTCTAGACCCTGCCCCTCTCTGTGGTGAATGCTCTTGGTATGGGGTCCATCTGTTACTATTTTGATAGCCTCTCTTGTTTCTGCGTTTCTTCGAATCTTCTCTTTGCTTTGCCTTGGCTCTGGAAACTGCCTTGTAGATTCTTTTTTCGTCGTCGGAGTCTGACGCAAGTTCATGCGTTTCGTATTCTTGAACGACTCGCCAACCTAAGTCCTCGTTGTCGGCTAAGCGTATCATCTTTTGGCGATGACAAATTAGTTGCATACCTTCAACTATGTTTGATTTGGCTGAGCTAATGTTGGGGTGGTTCCCTTGGATTTCATCCAATTGTCGCGTGGCCTCTATCAACTTCTCCGTAACTTTTTCGTTATATTTGTATTGCTCCTCGCAGTACTTCTTTCGAAAAACTGGCATGTCCTTCGATTTGAGTTCTTTCACCGCTGCAAGTTGATTATCGGACAGTCGTTTCTGACTAATGGTGAGGTCGTTCTTTAACGAGTCAAGCCGGGCTGACATTAATTTTTCCAAATCTGTTAGGAGTAGCTTGCTTGTATGTGAAACTGCTTCGGTAACTTGTGTTTGGATAAGTTCCTGGAGTTCTGTTTTATCCGAGGAAGCCATGTTTGGCAAAACGACCTGTAAGCTCAAACAAACTGGCTGCACTGTGACGGGTGCTGGCCTAGAATGGTTCAAAATCCCCGCTTCCCTCACTTAAATACTGTCACCCACGTGACTTTTTCCACGTCTCCCATTGGCTGTTCTCACAACGTCCAGACAATAATTTTCCTCTATACTAGCGAAACGCGGAAAATTTAATTTATGACATACGTATTGTTGATTACCTGCACTTTCGGTAGTGTGAGCACACTAGTGGTGTTATGACATATGTATTTGTGATTACCTGCACTGGCGCTAGTGTGCGCACACTAGTGATGCTATTACATACGTACTTGTGATTGCCTGCACTAGCGCTAGTGTGCGCAACTAATGGTTTATGACATACGTACTGTTGATTACCTGCACAGGCGCTAGTGTGCGTTAACTAGTGGTTTTATGACATACGAACTGGTGATAACCTGCATTGGCGCTAGTGTGCGCACACTAGTAGACTAAGTAGTTATGTTATGTTATGTTTATTTATTAAAGTGTCATGTGTGGACTTACCCATAGCCACACCCAACCCCTAGGCTTACAAGACACTAAAGTAATACAAATCTTTAACTTATGAATAAGTAAGCGTACATATTTAAACATTGTACATAAATTCCTTTCTCTTACAAAAAGCATCGCTAACAAAATTTGCTAGGTCAAATGGCATGGTTGTCATTAAAAATTCTAGGTTTTCGACAACGTCTCTTGTGTCAAATTTAAAGTGAGGAGATATTTCCCTAGCTTTTGAAAACAGAAACTCTCGAAATTCATGATAAAGTCCACAGTGAAAAAGGAAATGTATCTCATCTTCAACTGCGTCTTTGCAGAAATCACAAAATCTTTCCTCCCTGTCTAAATTAGAAAATCTACCAGTTTCAATTTTTAAAGGAAGAATACCTAGTCTGAGCTGAGCTAAAAGTGATCGCTTACCACGTGACAAATTATACGTTAAATAATTTTCCAGACCATAATGTTTTTTGAAAGTAACATATGTTTTTAACTTAGGCTTTTCTTTCACATTAATTTCCCAATTATTACCATGAAAGATTCTCAGTTTTTCTTTCACAAACGAAATATTACATGTCTCCATATTATGAAAAATTCCTTGTAAACCAATTTCTGTAAATAATTTCAACATATCCTGGGCCCAATGTTTTGAATTTAACTCGTAGTAGTAGTATTATGATATAGCTAATGGTGATTACCAGCACTGACGCTAGTCTGTGCATACTAGTGATGTTATGACATACGTACTGGTTATTACCTGCACTGGTGCTTGTTTGCTCACACTAGTGGTGTTATGACATACATACTGGTGATTACCCACACTGGCGCTAGTGTGCGCACACTAGTGGTGTTATGACATACGTACTGGTGATTACCTGCACTGGCACTAGTGTGCGCACACTAGTGGTGTTATGACATATGTACTGGTAATTACCTGCACTTTGCTAGTGTGCGCACACTAGTGGTGTTATGACATAGGTACTGTTGATTGCCTTGTACAACCGACATTTGTAATAATTGCCGAAATTTGTAATAACGCCGACATTTGTAATAAAAATCACGTTTTTCATGTAATAAAACCGACATTTGTAATAATTACCGAAATTTGTAATAATTTCTATGAACGACAAATGTAATAAAAATTGCCGATATTTGTAATAAATTTCAGGGGGAAAATGTAATAAAACTGCCGAAATATGTAACAAAAAATTACATTAAGGAGGGTCCTTTCTTTCACACTAAAACATGGGTTATCTAAATAAAGAAATACAAGATTGCAAAAACATCACGTCAAACGAAAGTAGATTTAACAAGCATTAATTGAATTGATTAATATAATAATTAATTGAACAATTAAACAAGTTATTATTATTTCAATCAATCCGCATATATGTATGTATGTATGTATGTATGTATGTATGTATGTGATGAGGAAGTGTAAGAATGATTCAACAAACAAACAAACGAATTAACGAACAAAGAAATGGATGGATGAATCAATGAATGAATGAATAAATGAATTAATGAATGAATGAATGAATGAACGAACAAATTAATTAATTAGTTAATAGATGAGTGGATGCCATTCATTTGAAGGAACCAATTAATTAATTGATGGATGGATGAATGAATGAATGAATGAATGCATGAATGAATGAATGAATGAATGAATGAATGAATGAATGAATGAATGAATGAATGAATGAATGAATGAATGAATGAATGAATGAATGAATGAATGAATGAATGAATGAATGAATGAATGAATGAATGAATGAATGAACAAATTAATTAATGGATGGTTGGATGGATGGATGGATGAATGAATGAATGAATGAATGAATGAATGAATGTACACTGTGTAATTCTTAGCGGAGTTTTGTTATATTTTGCAAGCTGCCGGGGATACTGAGCAATTCGACAGAATATATTAGAAAATATGTGTTTGCATGACATTTACATGAAATTTGTGAGATTTGTCGCCACTGATGTGTATCGATTTGACTTATACCATCAATGTTTGAGTACAGCATCCCCCTTATATCATTACAGTGATTTTCTATTCTTCGTCAGTCTATTCAATTTTAGTGGCGTTTTCGAGGATGTGCATGGTTTAGTGAGCTGTGCACTATAGGTAGTAGTTCATCATTTTAAATCTGATAGGGAAGGGATTTCAGGGATAGTTGACCAGTAGAGCCGGGAATGAGTTCATGAGTTCTGATTTAGATGAAAGACAGAAAAAAGGGGAGAATAACGTCTCCCCAATCCCTTTCTCTAAAATAATGAAATCTTATCTCCATTTCAATTAAATCATTATTTTCTGTATTTCAATTTTGAACTTGTTGAATGTTTTATAATAGCACAGCCAAATGTTGTTGTGGCCACTATATATAACCTTACAACTTGTTTTGTATATTTACAGAGACTTGTATCAATTACGAATATACTTGAAAATAACGATGTTGAAAACTTGTAATAAAATTGCGGACATTTGTAATAAACTGGCGACATTTGTATTAATACAATTGCGGACATTTGTAATAAACTATCAACATTTGTAACAAAATTGCTGACATTTGTAATAAACTAACGATAATTGTAATAAAATTGCTGACATTTGTAGTAAACTATGACGTTTGTAATAATTTGCTGACATTTGTAATAAAATTGCCAACTATTGTAATAAAATTGCCAACTATTGTAATAAAATTGCCGACATTTGTAATAAACTGACGACATTTGTAATAAAATTGCCGACATTTGTAATAAACTACCGACATTTGTAATAAAATTGACGACATTTGTAATAAACTAACCCCAATTTTAATAAAATTGCCGACATTTGTAATAACATTGACATTTGTAATAAACTAACAACATTTGTAATAAAATTGCCAACATTTGGAATAAAATTGCTGACATTTGTAATAAACTAACGACATTTGTAATAAAATTGCCGACATTTGTAATAAAATTGCCGACATTTGTAATAAACTGACGATATTTGGAATAAAATTGCCGACATTTGTAATAAACTACTGACATTTGTAATAAAATTGCCGACATTTGTAATAAACTGACGATATTTGGAATGAAATTGCCGACATTTGTAATAAACTACTGACATTTGTAATAAAATTGACGACATTTGTAATAAACTAACGCCAATTATAAAATTGCCGACATTTGTAATAAACTAACGACATTTGTAATAAAATTGCCGACATTTGTAATAAAATTGCCGACATTTGTAATAAACTAACGACATTTGTAATAAAATTGCCAACATTTGTAATAAAATTGCCGACATTTGTAATAAACTAACGACATTTGTAATAAAATTGCCGACATTTAATAAAATTGCCGACATTTGTAATAAACTAATGACATTTGTAAAAAAAATTGAAGACATTTGTAATAAAATGGCCAACATTTGTAATAAACTAACGACATCTGTAATAAAATTGATGACATTTGTAATAAACTAACGACATTTGTAACACAATTGCCGACATTTGTAACGACATTTGAAGTAAAACTAACAATAAAAATTTACAATCAATGCCTCATCTTCACCAATCCTAGATTTCAACACATTAAACACCTGGATCTAAGAAACTTTATTAAAATTCCCTGTGTAAGAACTTATTCTACAAGTTAAGCCAGGGAAGTTTTGCGTCGGTATTTAGCACCAAAAATTGATACAGAACTATATTATTATGTGTTTACTTGTATGATTCAACTCCAAAATTCTTCCTTTACATATCAGAGTTTATCGTTGGTTGGCCTGTCATAGGCTTGTGTTAATAAAACCATCAGGCAAATATTGGCAAGTGATTATGTTTCTTTTTATACATAAGTACAATTAGTTCACAGACCAACACTAATCGAAAATGGAAACTGGTGTGTGTCGCTAGACTTTGGTGAGATATAGCGATATACAGTATCCATAACACCAAGTGTCCGTAATGTATGACGTCTGAGATATTCGCCTTTATGCATATTAATCTCTTCACACTCACGGACAAGAATATGTCCCTGTAGACTTATTGATATACTAACTAACTTGTTTTTAAAAATTACTCATACCAATTACTTCTCAAGCCATTATGAAGCTTTCAATTTTTGCCCCCAAATGCACCATAAAATGGGTTGTGAAATCGCCGTTTCTAAGATTTCTAGAGAAATCAGTTTGTTGGTAGTCAACCGACCAGCTAACCAACCAACCAACACTTTGTCCGCAATGATTAAAATATATACATTCGATTGATTGATTGATTGGTTGATTGATTGATTGATTGATTGATTGATTGATTGATTGATTGATTGATTGATTGATTGATTGATTGATTGATTGATTGATTGATTGATTGATTGATTGATTGACAAAGACTCAAAGATCCAAGTGGCTGACATAATTGTTGTAAATTAATTCTAGGAGGCCTGTAATGACGATATTTTAAATCACTTCTAAGTTTAGAATGAGTAACACCATTTCTTTGAAAGTCAGAGAGGAACCCCCTTAACTTTTTTTTTATTACAAATTTCGGCAGGTTTATTACACAATTTTTTCTGAAATTTATTACAAATATCGGCTATTTTTATTACAATTGTCGTTCACAGAATTTATTACAAATTTCGGCAGGTTTATTTCACAATTTTTTCTGAAATTTATTACAAATAACGGCAATTTATTACAAATGTCGGCAATTTTATTACAAATTTCGGTTTATTACAAATTTCGGCAATTATTACAAATGCCGCCTGCCCTGACGCTAGTGTGCACACACTAGTCATGTTATGACATACATACTTGTGATTACCTGCACTGGCACTAGTGTGCGCACACTAGTGTCTTATGACATACGTACAGGTGATTACCTGCACTGGCGCTAGTGTGCACACACTGGTCATGTTATGACATACATGCTTGTGATTACCTGCACTGGCACTAGTGTGCGCACACTAGTGGTGTTATGACATACGTAATTTTGATTATCTGCACTGGTGCTAGTGTGCGCACACTAGTGGTCTCATGACATACGTACTGGTGATTACCTGCACTGGCGCTAGCGTGCGCACACTAGTGGTGTTATGACATACGTACTGGTGATTACCTGCACTGGCGCTAGTGTGCGCACACTAGTGGTGTTATGACATACGTACTGGTGATAACCCGCACTGGCGCCTGTGTGCGCACACTAGTGGTGTTATTACATACGTACTCGTGATTAATAGCACTGTATCTAGTGTGCGCACACTAATGGTGCCGCCTTGTAAATTATAGATTTAGTTATTGCTTGAAAGGGTCTAAATAGCCTAAATATTGGCTTTAAGAGTAAAAATCCCCCAAGGCTTCTAGAGGGAGACCCACTCGGACCCCCATGAGGTGGACATATCCAAGTCTCAAGCTCTTCCCCTCTTACTGTCAAGATGCTATCAAACTATATTTCAAAATTGTTTCAACCCTATTTTTAGTTGTTTTTCACATATTGGTGCTGTCTTGTAAAGCTTGGAAATTATTGTCTGAAAGGGTCTGAATAGTCTCCCTTCTCAAGCTTTCTCCCTACCTTTCACTGTCGAGATGCTATTAAACTCCTTTTGGAATATATTAACCCTGTGTAGTCAATAATTATAATTACGATAGTGCTAACCCAGAATCTTATAAGCAGTCCATATTGACTCACGATCAAAAAATACCTGTCATGTGAATATTATATATGGGGGGGGGGGGGTCAACATGTTTTAGAATTAAGTGATAGGGGTGAGGTCAGCCTGATTTTGGTTTTACATATGGGGGGAGGGGGGTCAGTGACTTTTTGTCGGCCCAATTTAAGAATCCACCGCCCCCCCCCCACCCCGGCTGGAGTATCTGACCGGTCCCTTAGGGACTAGTTCCATTAATTAGTGCCTGCAACGTCATTTATCGTGGAACCGCGTGAGAATGGTCCATAACATGTGATGTCGCATTGACCAATCACGACCGAGAGTTGAGTATGCGGTGTGTTAAAATGTAAAATATTGACCTCCAAATTACCGTGAATCTCCACCATAAAATGCAATATACATTGTAACCAAGCTATTAAATGGGTTGTTTTGTCAAACTTTAGCAATCTACTATGAATTTAACTTCTAACAACTTGATTAGATCTCCTATACATGTATAGAGTTAATTTTGTTACACTGCCGCTTTTTATATTTTAATTCCAAGTAAAAGTCAAAATTCCAAATTTGCTTGGACAAATGAAGAAGATTATAAATTAGTCAAAGGAAAATGTAACATTGACCATTTCTTCAGTTTCTACCGGACACCGGTACTTTGCAACTCTTGTCTTTGGCTCACACGCGTGTCATCGCAGAATTGATTGTTTGGGATAACAAGTGTAAAGGCTTTGCCAGTTCATATCAAAATAGCCTCGTAGTGTTCTTTCCACATTTGAATCGCCGGAGAAGCCAGCCACAGATGAAGGCGCTGGTACTTTATTTTTATGTGTAGAAACTTGCTGCCAATAAGACTTTGGGTCATTATTCAGATTGTGTGCTAGAGCATTTGCTCTTAGGTAACTTTATGCTTTTCTACAGTGAGAAAGCTGCCTTTTAAATTGCGAGATTTCCTCGTTAATTCAAAGAACGGGCCATATTTATGAGACCCATTTTCTCTCCGGATCAAGAATTCTGTGTGAGCCTTCTCATAGTGATCCGTAACTAGTGTATTCCAACCCGGTACGGTGTGTTTGTTGGAATTAGCCGAAGGTGGAACAGCCTTTTCTGTGGCAAGCTTTAATGGAGATGTAATGTCATTATAGAAACTGTTAATTTGTTCATTATGAATGAATAGTTTGTATCAGTACAAGTAAGTGCTTTCCTTGGAATATGCACCCTGGGTGCAAAAATTGCTGCACAACGATGTATAGTTATTTATATATGTTATTTATGCATTATCTTCGCCTAGCTTCACAGTTATCACTTTCTTAATATTTACTTTCTTGTTTTTCTTCTTCCTCGGTTGTTATCGCCATCCTTCCTTTCTCTACCACCTATATATTACTGTCTCCAGTTTTTTTTATATATCATCACTACTAAGCCCCCCCCCCCACTCATTTAGTTTTACGAACTTTGACCCACCATAGCCACCTGCCACCTCTAACTGTTCTATCTCTATCTCATCAGTGTCTGTACTGTTTGCAGAACTTTCCCGTTAAATTAACAGATAGTTTCAGCTCCTAGTACCTGGCACTATTAAACATAACTAATACTATTTACACTACTTTAGTTCATATTTATATCTTCATGCCTACATTGCACCAAGTAGTTTCATGAGACCATTGGATATGTATTCATCATTCTAAAATCCTCTCCCTTGTCTCATTCCGTTTCAATGTGTTCATGAGTGAGTCACTTTATTCCCTGCACACATCATTGTCCTGACAGTAGACAACAGCATTGTCCCTTGGACATTTACCACCTTAAACGTCTATTACAGATTTAGGTTTCAATTATCACCCATCATCTATCGGAACTAACGATGACACCCCCCCCCACACACACACACACACACGCACGCACGCACGCACGCACGCACGCACGCACGCACGCACGCACACACACACACACACACACACACACACACACACACACATCTTCACCATACATGTGTTCGCCCTAATTGAATCCTATTGTAGAGCTGACACTCTTACAGCTAAAATGATGTAGGCTTGGTGTTTCACTCATGCAACATGACATTTATTACACACCCTCAGACAACTTTTAATGCAAAAGAAACAATTACATACTAGGTGTCGTGCACAGTGGGGATGTAGAAGTAGTCAAGTTGAAATGTTGATTATCAGTTAGAAAATAAACAATTACAGTCATTGAAATCATCGAGTCCATGTGTAATGTTTTCATTATAAGCCTGTTTCTACTGCACCGTGAAAGAATAGCAATGCTCATCAGTGTTGAAAGTGATTTGGCAAAGGGTCCTGCTGTGTTTATTGTGCCTCTGGTATTGTTAGTCTAGACTTAACATATGTCTATCTTTGTGTCAAAAACGTAATGTCCCATAAGTGAAACACCAAGCCTACATCATTTTTGCTCTATCAGCCCAGTATCTTCATCCATTGGATATCAAACGTGATGTAAAAACCACATGTTATTGTCTACATTCACACAACAGGGTGTCATTCCACTGTTTACATGCTGTCATTCGTTTTAGAGTCACCCAGTAAATACAAAGCTGTTATCATTCAAGGACTGAAAGTTTTCCGTCGAAAATTAAATCTGGTTAGAACTGCGAAAATGAAGTCCAGCAATCCCATTAACACCAGACCTCCTTCCCCCTAATAGAACGAAGTTCGCTTATTGGGCTTGTGTGACATAGTGCGATCGTCCCTAAGGGTAATTATGAATCACGATATGAGTTATTTATTTATTTATTTATTTATTTATTTATTTATTTATTTATTGCATCCCTTTTGTATCAGGGGCTCACTAAGATTGTTAGGAGCAGCACTAAGGGACCGGACAGAATTTACGGCAGAGGGGGGGCCTGGGGAGAAATTGGGGGGGCCATGAAAAAAATGGGAGGCTTGAAGGGGGGGCCATGAAAATTCTCATGGTTTGAAAGGGGGGGGGCGCGAAATATTTTGTCATTGAAAAAAATTAATATGTTAGAAAATTTAGCATTGCATGAGATAGCACTTGATATCGCCTTTAATATTGAATGTCTACACTTTCATTTATGTATTAAAATGGAAGTGTGTACGTTTGTATTTAGTGAAGCATAAAAACACTACTCAAGATTAATTTGATACACCCTTAATTACTCTTATATACTCCAAGTTGTTCACACACACACACACACACACACACATATGTATACATACATACATACATACATACATACATACATACATACATACATACATACATACATACATACATACATACATACATACATACATACATACATACATACATACATACATACATACATACATTTTAGCACTGTGGAAACAGGTTCAGTGTGTAATTACCATCAAGGATACATTACAGGTCCTAATATATATATATATGGTAATATACTAGCATAGGACCTGTAATTTATGTGTTTAAAAAGTGACCTTTTGGTGAAAAATGTAAATACAAAAAACGTCTGGCCAGATTAATTTAGATAGGTGTTTTATTTCTTTCCTTGACACTATTCTTGAGTTTCACTCTCAGACTCACTAGAGTCTGAAGATATGAGGCAAGACTTGTCTTTCTTTCTATCTAAAACCAGTGAAATTAAACTATTTCCCTCCTCAGCATCATCAAATGCATCTATCTGTACTAAATATTGTAAAGCATTTAGATGTCTGCGTGGTGTTAAGTGTTTTTTCATCAGTGACATGAAGTCACAAATGTCTTACATTTACAGGTGTATTGGTAATGCATTTGGTGTAGGAAAGTGAAAGCTGCATAAAATCCTTAGTTTGCTAGCACTTCATGACATCACAAATGTCTGACATTAGATAGTTATTGTGTTATGAGTATAAATAGATATTTGGATACACTATGTAGGTGATGTGATGTTCTTAGATACTCCCCACAAATGTCCCCACTACAGTTTTTCACAAATCACGCATGTGAATGTGTGTTTAACTCTGTGTCTGTGTTTCTGTGTATGTATCAGTGAATGACAGTTAAAACCACCACATCAAATGCCTTGGTATTAAGTGATGACTACTTATGGTGTCTAGTTGGGAAATACACAAGATTATACCACATGTGTATGATTACATGTATGGTCAAAATGTTTTATTTTGTTTTGTTTTCTAAAAAACTTCCTCTACAACTACTAAGTTGTTTGGGCTGAAATAGTAACATAATAGTAGTACCAAAAGAAATATTACAGTTGTGCTACAGTAACAAAAAAAAATTGTACTCGTTTTAGTTATTGTAGGGGGCAGGATATTGTGCACTTTTTTTCTTTTTTTTTGGGGGGGGGGGCCATGAAATTTTTATACTTTTGAAAGGGGGGACTGTGAAATTTTGGTCACAGTGGATGGGGGGGGCCAGGAAAAAAAACAAGTCAGAGATAATTTCTCCCCAGGCCCCCCCCCCCCTGCCGTAAATTCTGTCCGGTCCCTAAGAAAAAGTAAAATACATACATACACTACTAAAAAGACGAGTAAAAAAATATACAGGAACAAACAACAAAATAAACCAAAGTGAGGTAAGAATATTGACAAAACGAAAATAAAAATAAAAATGTATGCTTCAAATGTTAGTTGTCAGACACCTGTGAGCGACATACGGGACAATGATTTCCTGATGATTCCTTTTTTCAGTTTAATAGTGCGCCATCTAGCGATCATAACATGATAACGACTTTTAAAGACTGTCTTTTCGCATGTAAGTTCTAAACTCTTACATATAGATTACAGCCAAAACTGCAATCCGGTGTTTCGAAGAAAATTAATATAAATATTTTCTTTTTAATTTTTTGTAATCTGATTGTAGTAGGCTGATTATATAAAATATTATTTCGTCGAATACGTAGCTGATTAATTATACAATATGGCAGCTTGAGCAGTAATAATATTGGACGTTGGGATCACTTGAACTGAACTAATACAATACAAATTTCTCAAATTATGAGAATGTGATAAGGTGAGTAAACAGATCTTACACATTTCAGCCGATTAAAATAATATAGACGCAAGGATATTGCCATGTTACCGGCAAACCATTCATTATTGCTAACGTTGACACACGTCCACAGAAAAAGAATGAATGTGGCACATTTTGCAGTGTATACTGATTACTGTATATCATGTATGTTCAACGTCCGAAACTTACTAACTGTAACATGTACATAGTGTCCATTTGCTTCGAAGATTTGTTTTTTAGAACTGGTAAGTTACTGGCTTCGAGATTTGTGGTAATGTAACAATGATCATCGTAATAATATTGATATTTTAGAATATTTCCATAAACAAATGTGATGTAGTCAGTCAATAAATAGCACTGTGGACAGTGTGGTACAGTGTCACTGTCAGTAGAGTACATAGGTGTTCAGGGTTAGGTAGGGGACGCATTTACAATAAGATACACCCCGTTAGCATCCGTTATGTAGCATTTTTCTGTTGAACTGCTATCGGTGGCGTGCATACTTGGGATGTGACTAGCCGTACGAAAAGCACGCTTCACTCATTAATGCCACGGGCTCAGGATTGGGTGGTATTGGCTTGGAGTAATTATATACTGACAGTATAATTTACTCCAAGGTATTGGTAAGAATGGCTTGACTCCAGGGACATCAGCTCATATAATATTGACATGTACAAATGCATGTAAACCCTGTCTTACTTCATAGTCTTGATATCATCATGTCCTCAATAGATCTGAACTTGAATTATTCTACATATTAAAACCGTAAAGAAATCTTGTCACTGCCTACCACACTACGTAACCCAGTTCCATACCTACTGATTGAATAACTGCCAATCACTGCAAAACTTCACATAAGAATTCTTACCACAATTGGAAACATTCGCCAAAACAAAGCCACAGTGGAATAAAAACTGTTTACAAGGCAAATTTCAATGAAAGCTCCAAATAAATCTAGTTGGTTTACAGAAGCAAGAAAGTTACTCTCATTATCTCATCTAATACCCCATCAAGAAATACATGGGATTGGAAGAATCTCAGTAATGAATATGTTCTCCAACATTGGTGTGAGAATCGTGAGAATCTATCTTTCAAAGCAAAGCCTTATTCAAGTCTAAGATATTTAGACATAGATGAACTAAACCTTGACAAACTTCACTCATGGATTGCTTACTTATCAACACCACTATTAGATATCCGTCATCTAGGGATCCTTCTGTCTACTTACTGGCACTTATATACCCATCAAGCCAATAGGTCAGTGTACAATCAATACTCCATAAATCCTACCTGTCAAGCATGTAGCTCCACCCCAGAGCATTAACAAACATTTGCATAAAGTACCTTATATTTTTAGAAAGATAATTTGTTCTCAATGGAAGTAACTAGCACCATTATCAACCCATCAAGATATAATACTTAGATCCAAAGATGGACATAAGAACTGTGTTGTATATATTCAAACATGCAAGTGCAAAGCTGTATAGGCATCAGTGTTCCCTCTAAGTCTATTGAGACCAAGCAATGTAAGGAGAAGGAAAAAATAGAAAGGGTGACATGGCAGCCACATTTGTATGGTGCGGGGTCTGGAAGGGGGTATACCCCCTTCTTATACCCCCTTCTGCCGAAGGCCGGTAGCAAAAATCACATGTTTATCTGCAATATGAAACTAACACCTTTTACCTGCTCTTGGATGTTGAATAGAGAAAAATAAAACTCTATGACAACATTTCATTTAATCATTAATTGTACTTTATTTGTATATATTTTGTGTCATTCTTGATGCTTGGATATAAGATTGTGCAAAAACATAAAATTTGACTGTCAGAGCAGACAGGGACCTTGCGCAAGTAGCGTGCAAATAAGCCTTAGCAGGAACACTTATAGGCATACATGTAAATGTATACTGGTAAGGTTAATTATTTGACAGCTTGTGGGTTGACCCAACACTTGAAGCTAGCTCACAGGTCAAAAATCACTTTGATAGTATGAACAGTAAGTATGATAAATGGTTCACAAAGTTGTAATAAAGACAGCTTTTCGAGGCTTCCTCATGTCCTGACGAAACTGCAATGGTATGTTCCAATTGGCCTAATTGCCCTTGTCGACAATGAATACTCGAACGTCTAGTACTACAAGAAAACTTTCCTTTCAAATGAACTGCCATTTTGATATTTTGTGGGAGAACCTAATTGTTGCATATACATGTATGCCCAAAAGACATTTTGCTAGATGTTAGCTTGCGTTAGGTATCTTGAATGTGCCCTCTGTATGGGTTGTCTGAGGAGGCTCTGATTTGAGTATGGGGTCAGATATATTTGGTTAGTATGACTCCGTTCTCAGTCAGAGATCCAAGTGATCTCAAACTTGCTATCAAACACCGATGTCGAAACTTTTGAAGTTGGCACTGATTTTCTCCATGTAAAATATGTAAAGTTGTCAATATATCATCATACTTCTCTTCCAACCTTCAAAATCAACTTGTAGGTATTGGCCCACAATATCTCACGGATCTTCTACATCAATACATTCCTTGAAGACCACTTCACTCGTCTTCTGATTCTCATCTTCTCTGTGTTCCAAGGATGTCAACCAAAACATTTGGTGAAAGATCCTTCTCTTACATTAGCCCTACCTCATGGAACCACCTCCCTTTTGATCTCCGCCATTCCAAATCTTTGTCAACCTTCAGACATTCTCTCAAAACTCACCTCTTCAACTGCTAATAACTGTTTTTCTTTCTCCTTTTATTTAATACACATTACCTTGAATTCACATTTCCATTAACTTTTTCTGTATCCACTCTTCCTCTGCGCTTCAAGCTCTTCGGAGATGAGGCGCATTACAAATCATCTTATTATTATTATTATTATTAAATGATTTCCAGTCACTTTTTGAACTGCACAGCTCAAGAAAGATGACTCTTCTCTCAAAAAGTTGACTTCTGGGTCGTAAATGATGCTGAGATGTTGCATCCTCATTCACTATAAATAAGTATAAATGCCATATTAGTATTACATATTTGAACCATACACATCTATTATACACATACATGACCTTATTGCATGGGTCTGTGTTGGCCTGTCAGTGAATGAGGGTCCACTATCTCATTATTTATTCCGATGCATTGTTTGCATATTTGAGAGTCAGTGAGACCACTTGGATCTCTGACTGAGAGTGAATACCGGCCAAAAATATCCGGACAGGCTAAACCATGTTCTACGTTCAATGTAAAGTTCTGTGTTAATCTGTTGTGCGTTCTACATTCTATGTTTTATGTTTTGCAACCTATGTTCCATGTTCTGTAATCACAGTAAAATAATTCAAAAACTACTACTTCAATTCTAATGACACTTGTTACAAATCTGTCCCAGACTGCCTTAAAATTTTGGTAAGCATTTGAGTATTAATGTGACATTTGCAAAATTATTAGTTTGAGCCATTAGACCATAGCAACAGTGAAATGGTGGTACATTGTATATATGGCAAAGATAGGGATGAATAGGGAAGCCTGTTATGAATCAGAAAATACATCTAGATGTTCCTGGCAACATGGCTGTGCCCATAGTAACAGTCAAATGGCAGTATTTATGGCAAAGTCAACTATAGGGATGAATAGATAAGCAAATTATGAATCAGAAAATATGTGACTGGCAACAAAGCCAAAGTGAGGGGGGGGGCGCGGCGCAGGTTAACACATCAATACTAAATATTCTGTTTTGTCACTCTTCATATTGTTGAACAACAGATTGTGGTGAGTTGTTATTGTGGATCCTCATTCCACCTATTTACACAAATTAATTACAAAACAGAGTTACTGTTAGTAGTATTGATATGTAACTTTAAAATCTGACATTTCAGACAAGAATATTATTAGATAATTGTAAATTGTATTCTAGCTCATTCGTCATTACTGTATGATCATTGATGTGATCTCTTTCCCTACCTGACACAAGTGTCTATTGCAGTTTGAAACAGACCCAAAAAGCATTATTTTTTTAAATAATAGTTGACATGTACATGTCATTATCTGTTTGGACATTGACCTTTGATCTTTTGATTTTGGATCTAAAATGTTAAGATAGAAGAATCAAGATACATTGTAGTATTGTCAGGTTTCTACACAATTTAAAGGTCCTGATTTGTCAATTTGTTTTATTCGCATTTTCCCGGCTCATAGATCAAATAAAAAATAAGTTTTTTAGCACAATTGAACTTGTTACTTATGTAAGGCTCAGTAGTGCTATAAGCATGGTACGATGTATGTCCGTCTGTGTGTGTGTGTGTGTGTGTGAGTGTGTGAGTGTGTGTGTGTGTGTGTGTGTGTGTGTGTGTGTGTGTGTGTGTGTGTGTGTGTGTGTGTGTGTGTGTGTGTGTGTGTGTGTGTGAAGACAACTTAAACTCAAAAACCGCCAGACCAATTACCTTGGTATTTGGTGGGGACATTACTTGTGGTGTCTAGTTGGGGAAATTGTTTAAAGCAAAATAATTGTATCACAGGTATGTGATTTGGGTCAAAAAATGTTGTTTTAGTCAAAAAACTTACTTTGCAGATTGGTCTGAAGTTTTGGTGGGAACGTTCTTAGGGGTGTGTAAATTTAGATTTGTTCACGACATGATTCCATAAGAAATATGGAAATTAGGGCTAAAAATGTGTCTTTTTGGTTAAAAATCTTTAATTAGTGTATAGATGAAGAAATATTAAGCATATAATGATGTCATGCATGATATGCAAATTATGTGTAAAATTTTTGTCAAAACATCTCAAAAAGTACTAGAAGTGATATTCTGCAGATTTTGTTCAAAACATTTTGACACAGTTGGCCCCAGCAACCATGACTATGCCCTTAGCAACAACCAAATACCAGTATATTTTGCTAAAATAACAACATCATCTGATAGGTGAGTAGATATTCAAAAATGTATGCAGATTTTCCTAGCAACCAAGACCATGCCCATAGCAACAGCCAAACAATTGTGTATATCACAAAGATAACAACAGGGATTCTTAGACAAGTGAACAAACATTCATAAAGTGTATGCAAATGTGCCTAGCATCAAGACCACGCCCATAGCAACAGTCACACAATCGCATATATTGAAAAGATAACAACAGGGATTAATAGAAAACTAAATGAACATTCCAGAAGTGTATGCAAATGTACCTAGCGACAAAAAATGTAGAAAGCAGATATTATATGAAGTACAATGTAGGGTAACAAGTCAAAGTGTGATGTCATCAAACTGCTGCACACTGACTTTTATATATGTACATGATACAGTACATATTCTGTCCTTGAATTCCACATGCCCTTCATATCTTACCTACATGTACATCTCTATAACAAGAAGTAGATAACATATGGATATACTGCACCGTGGAAGTTAACCTATTCCTTAGTATCCAAAATTATTATTCAATATACCTTGAGTCACTATACAAACATTCATGCCACTCTCACTCTCAGTCATTTTTTCTGATGAAAGTATATATATTATGTCAAAGAAGTAATCACTGCTCTTGACAAATGTCTCGTTGTTGGCAAAATGTTCCCCAGTGTTGCAGCCAGAGGGGGTTTTGGGGTCATTTGACACACATTTTGTGGACCTGACCCACAATTTTGGAAGTGACGGGTCATAGATGACCCACACTAAAATTGTATGCAAATATGTTTAACAACATGACCACACCTATAGCAACAGCCAAATGATCATGTATATTGCATAGATAACAACAGGGTTGGATAGGTAACTGCATAATCATTCAGCAAATGTCTAGCATGGGTCAGCATATGGGTAAATATTTTGAAAAACTATACAGTTGTGCTACAACGCTATTGGCGCTTTTTTTTATAATGTCCCCCAAAAATTGTATGACGACCCAGAAAAATGAAAGTTTCGGGACACTATGTCCCACTCTTTGAAAAGGCTGGCTGCAACACTGTTCCCTACCTGAAAGTCTGTGGTGTAATTTTACTGATCTCAACATATATGTTAATAGTAGTGGTAGTGACGGCAGCTGTCACAATGGCGTCTACATTCTGAAAACTGAATGAACAGCTGAGCGCTGAAGCCCCATCACTTCGTAAAATTGATGTGCGTTCAGCATAAGTTTCAGATTATTTTAGTTAAAAATTGTCATCATAATAGAAAAAAATAGTGGGTCTATGTATATGTATGAAAGGGTCAATGTCAATGATATATTTATATATAATCTCCCGGTATTTCTCATTCGTGGTATATCATCTCGGACTCATGATTCCCCTATGTCTGTATCCCTCTGAACTGATAGGCTTGGAGGGATACGGCCGACATGAGGGGAATCATTCGTCCTCAATGACGTAGCACTCATTCGGAATACCGGGAGATTATATATAAATATATCATATATACAATGTACATGTACACACACACACACACACACTGTATACAATCAGCTATATATGACTGTGACATACACATTCCAGACACATTATACATAAAGTATACAAATATTACCGATGTGCATACAGAAACAGACATGCACATGCAGATGCACACACAGCACACAGACTCACACTATGTGTTCATTGTCTTCAATAAAAATTTAACTTCATAAACTTATTGTGCCACAAGATTAAACTACACAGTATCCTCCAATATTTGTCTGCATTTGGCCAGGAACACTACTGACATCATGCAAGGTCTGAGTCACTGTGCAAATGGCATCATATGTCAGTGTTATGTTTCCATGAGTTGAATAACAGAGAATATTGAAGAATAGCATACAAGTCATGCATGTAATGTACCTTTAATAAAAGTTAAATTGTAATACAGTACAGCCCAAGAAGACATTTCTTATTTGCTAGTCTGACGCCAGCCTGATTTTGACACTGTCCATCCTCCTATTGATATGGTGCTTGTGCAGGCACCCTCCCAGTTAATAACTCATGCTGGTGAGGTGTATTCCAGTGAGGGCACTAAGCTCGCCAGGTTGGTGCAGGCATTGACCCTTTCACTTACTAACATGTTTGTCAGGTGCCAGTACCATCCCAGCACTAAGCTAGCACGGCTAGTGTGGGTATTAACCCTCACAGCTTCTAACATATGGTGGAGATCGAGGTGCCAATGCTAGCTTGGTGCTACAGCTAGTCAGATGCTAGTCCAATCTGAAAGCAATTCTAGTGCTGTACTGTAGTCCAGATGGTGTATCTCAAGAACAGTAGATCTAGTATTGGATGCACAATAGAGAGTTCCCTACATTAACTAACAACCTTAGCAACTCATGTCACTTTAATCACAGACAAGAAAGAGTGCTTTAATCATAGACCCTAGGGTCTATGCTTTAATGTTTATATGATTATTCACATGTATTTAGTATATTTAAATTTTATGTGTAACTTGAGTACACATGCACAGATCATGGAGGTAGAAGGGGAGACTCCTTATACCTCCATGCACAGATACACTGTATGGGTTCAAAAGTTACTGGCTCTACTGTTCTTAAAAACTTTCCATACAGACTTACTTCATCAAGATGACGTTACATTGTCTAAAACATGCCTTTCATATCACAATTCATCATTGCGGTAAAAATGACTGGGGTTTCACTTTGTGTTCATTTATAGGCACTTACATGTGATTGTTGTCATCACTTGGGGTATCATTGTATTTTTAACTTATCATCTACATAAATGGGTAAAAGCTAGATAATAAATACACTCAATATGACTGATGCCCAGAAAACTGTTTTACTGAGGCAGGGTTCTGCCAACAAGATGCCACTCAAAGAGAAGATAGTACAGATCTATGAAGTGTTTTTCACGGTAAGTATTGTTTTCTTAATACTTCCTGCATGTTCTATTGATAATGGCATTGACTGTAGTAGACTGATTTGTCGTTGTGGTTGCCCAATTTTTCTGTGACCAGAATAAGAAGAGCACCATTAAATTTTGCTATCGCCCCATTAAAACTGCTGCCTACCCTTTAAATTTACATATCAGCCACTTAGAACTTTGATGTGTTCAGCCTGTGTTTGTTTGGAGACAGCCACTATCCATTGTTTTACAAAGGGTTGCTTACTATGTGCTAATACACTTTTGTCCTGCAATTACAACTGGTGCTAATTATGACTCATTAGTTGGTTTTAGTTCGAACACAAGGTGTGACTCAAAGTAATAAACATATTTCACATGTATGAGCTAACAGGATTGCATAGCTGGAAGCATATAGATAAACGTATGTATTCATTTGTACCCCAAGAACCATCAAAAAAGAGTGTAACAGACTAATATCCCTTTGGGTAAAGTGTAAGTAAGTGAATGAAGATTCAAAAAATGTACATGTATGCAAATATGCTTAGCAACAAGACCACACTTATAGCAACAACCAACTGGTGGTGTATACTAGTATTTCAAAGATAATAGGAATGAGTAGGCACATTAATAAAGATTCAAAAAATGTAAGCAAATATGCCTAACAACAAGACCACACCCATAGTAACAGCCAAACACAGTTGTGCTATGCCATTGGCACAAGTTTTACTGAATGGCAACTATATTTGTAGTAAAAAATCACTATTAATAGTAACTCAAAAACTTCAATAAATAGATTCTATTCTAAGTGTCTAACCCCATATAATCACATGCAAGCTTTCTTATGAGTGACCTTTGACCTCTATCTTGACCTGCAGGGTAGACCATCAAAATTAAGTTATTACTTACATATTGCGGACACTTTGTAGCAATTATGTGTGGCCAATGTCTTTTTTAGATCATGTCTATAGATGAGCAGAACTAGATAAATATACAAGTGCATATTTTTTGGTGCGCATATCACTTTTTAGCACAACTGAACTTTTTTTTTAGCACAGCTGAACTGATAAGGTTCAGTAGTGCTATAGGCATGGCAAAGTGTCTGTCTGTCTGTCTCTCTCTGCGTGTGTGTGTGTGTGTGTGTGTGTGTGTGTGTGTGTGTGTGTGTAAACAACTTAAAGTCAAAAACCGTCAAACCGATTGGCTTGGTATTTGGTAGGGACATTACTTAGGGCATGTAGATGACAAATTGTTCAAATGAAAATTATTGCATTAAAGATGTGCATTTTGGGTCAAAAAATGTGATTTTTGGTCAAAAAACTTAATCTCCAAAACTGATAGGTAAATTGGCCTGAAATTTGGTGGGAATGTTCTCTGGGGATGTGAATTAAGATTTGTTCATGACATGATTTCATCAGTAATATGCAAATATGGCTAAAAATGTTTCTTTTTGGTCAAAAATCTGTAATTCCAAAACTAGTCAGTGGATTGGGCTGAAATTTAATGGAGATATATCTGGGGGTGTAGAGATGAAGCATATAATGATCTCATGAGTGATATGCAAATTAGGGGTAAAAATGTGAAATTTGGTCAAAAATTTATATCTCAAAAAGTACTCGGTCAATGAGACTGAAACTTGGTGAGATGTTTCTAGAAGTGTTATTCTGCAGACTGTCTTCAGATTATTTTGACACAATTAGCCCTAGCAACCATGACCATGCCCTTAGCAACAACCAAATGCCAGTATATTTTGGTCATATAACATCATCTGGTAAGCAATTGAGTAAACATTCAAAAAATGTATGCATATATCCTTAGCAACCATGACCACACCCATGGCAACAGCCAAATGATCACATATATTGCAATGATAACAACAGGGTTGGATAGGCAATTGGATAGCCATTCAGCAAATGAACACCTATACCTAGCATGGCTCACCATGTGAATAAACATTTGTAAAACTGTACAGTTGTGCTGCAACGCCATTTGCAATATTTTTAATGAACAATCATGATTTACCACTTAACTCAAATATGTTAAAGCATAGAGACTATGTACTCCCATATTGCCTGGGTTTATACTTTCTTTTGAGGCATTGAACTTTCCTGCATTATCAGACACTTTATAGTATTTATTTGTTTCCACCAATTTCTTTTAAATCATGTCTCCATTCAATCACATAGAAGTAAAGTATTTGAGGGTCTGTGTCTTGTACAAAGACTTGTTTATTGAGTTGCCATTTTGAGATGAGATTATAAAGCTCACATTCTAAAAATGATTACAAAAATCACATTATTTCTCCATTGATTGAAATATTCCAGTTGCTCCATAGTACCTTTTCAGATGATGATGAAAAAAAAAATTTGAAAATGATTACAAATATGGCTTTATTCCTCCATTAGCAGTTGCCACTAGACAAACTAGATTGCAGAGATGATGTATTTTGTCATAATGACACAATTGATATTTTGTAATTATGATTGCTGTATAATGCATGGTTATTTTTAGACTCCGGACATCAGCTGTGAAGTTATATATTACCACATAGAGATTAGCAGAAAAACAATTTTGGACACCTTGTCCTCCACACAAATGAATTCAGTAAATCAACAATGAGAGAGAATTCTAACACAGACATGGATTATAAATAATATGAGCTTACCACTAATTTGCACTTTATCACTAAACTATTTGTTATTGTTCCTCAACATTCATTGATTGAAAATTCCTTTACAAATACATTTGTAAATTATTTCCTACACTGGCTTTCCCATTTTGCTAAAATTGGAAATGTCATAAACTTTGCTGAAATAGAAAGAACTAAAAAGTCTGATGATGGGAAATAAAATGAAAGTGTGCTTTAATGCTTTGGAAACAAGTTGTTCAAAATAATGTGACAAAAACAAAATTGGGTTATACAATGTACATTTACTTCTACATCCCTTGAGTAACTCAAGCATACAATATACAGCAAAAAATTTCATCAGACAAAAATTTATGTTTTCCTCAGCAAAGATGATCAAACTGTTGCTTTTTGTGGCACTGTACACAAATCGATAATCTTGCTCTACATGTTACCAGTTACTTTTCATGTACGTATTTTGATTGTATCATTTCCCCTTCCACTGAATAGTCTGTTGTTCAGAAAGTTGACAGTGTATGATACATTACATATGTGATTTTGTTGGCATTATCAGGGAGAAGATCCATCAAGGAATAATGCTAATTTCTGGGAGGAATTTTTCTTGCTTAAGGTATGCCACACTTCATAGAAATATGAATATTATTACACCAAGTTTATAGAGGTATGTAAGTAATAAATATATAAAGCCTGTCTACTGACCAAATCTGTGAATCCACTACACTTTTCTCTATATAAACATGTCTACTGACTGAATCTGTACCTCCACTACACTCATCACTATAGCCTGTCTACTGACTAAATCTGTAACTCCACTACACTCATTCACTATAGCCTGTCTACTGACTGAATCTGTGACTCAACTACACTCATCCACTATAGCCTGTCTACTGACTGAATCTGTGACTCCACTACACTCATTCACTATAGCCTGTCTACTGACTGAATCTGTGACTCCACTACACTCATTCACTATAGCCTGTCTACTGACTGAATCTGTGACTCCACTACACTCATCCGCTATAGCCTGTCTACTGACTGAATCTATGATTCCACTACACTCTTTCACTAGTATAACCTGTCTGCTGGCTGAATCTGTGACTCCACTACACACCACTATATAGCCTGTCTACTGCCTGAATCTATGACTCCACTACATTTGTATTCTCTCTCTCTCTATAACATGTCTACTGGCAGTGGCTGAATCTACGATGCCACTGCAAACTGTCACTCATTCTGGATAACATGTCTAATGGTGCAATCTGTGACTCCAATAACTTGTTTTGAATTCAGCATGTCAGTGTTACAGATTCAGCCAACAGTGTATGGTGTTATAATCCATTTGAGTTACATATTAAATGTACCAGAGTATAATACCAATTTAATGTGAAATATCTTAGTCATGCATATTGTAATATAAATCCCCCTATGGTGTCTGCACAAAGAAGGAGAAATCCCATTGGATTGGTATATCCCCGACAACCCAATAAATCAATCAAAAGTAGTATAATATATGCTCATTTAATGTTATTATTAGTCGTCATCCATCCCCCCTCCACGGAGGGGGGACTATTACAATGGGGGTACGTCCATCCGTTCATCCATCCGTCCATCCATGCATACAGTAATACATCATTTCTTAGACATGCAATATCCAATTAATTTCAAACCCAGTACAAAAGTGACATATCATATGGGACATATGCGCATTAGTAAAAATCAATATTTGCTGCATAAAGTCAAAAAGTCAAATTTGCATATATCAAAAAACAAAGTAATGCGCATATGTCCCATATGTAAGTTTTCTTGTATGACAGTGACTTTTGAGGAATTGGAGTTACTGTTAATGGTTTAAAAACTGTCTATTCATTATTGAAATGTAACTTTTAGCTAAGCAATCTAACAATATTCCTTTCCACATTGCAGGCAAATGTGCAATATATTGAGACAGAACTTGAAAGATTAACACCTGATAAACTCCTTGAATTAAAGGTAAGTTCCCAATGAAAAAGAAAATACTAAATTAAATATTGTAATAGATTTACTGACTTCTCAGACTTTAATTTCTAGAAATGATGCAGAGTAAAACACTGGTGATAGAGTTGCTTAAGCTGCGTTTGGGGTCCTAGATCCAAAATTCAGGTTGTTTTCAACCTCCCTGATTTGTTCCTACTCTGATCATTATTTTTTTTAATATGTCAATTTTTAAAATTCATTTCTGGCTTTTTGTAGTCATCTAGGTATTGTCGATCATTAAAAACTTTAGACTGTTATTGTTTTGAATATATTGAACATTTTTGCAGCTTACTAATGTCAATGCAAATAGACAGACGTGAAGCAGATTGGAATAAGCAAGTTGGGTGGATTTTTCTGCTAAATTATGCCTTACCTGTCAAAAAATCGGACATTTTCCCAACATTAATTACAGAGCCTTCAAGACCTAAAAAATGTTCAGAGGTATCCTGTCGAAATTGGCAAAAGTAGCAATGCATTTTGAAACGGGTAGTACACTGACATCTCGCTAACATTTCCAGTGTGTTCTCGTCTATCTAAGTTTGCCCAGCAGGAATTTTAGCATTTGCTTCCAGTTAAACATTGGAACAAAAACAGAAGAAAAACCCCTTCAAAATACTATAATAATTGCAGCTATCTGCCAAGCAACTTGAAACAGTCACCTTCTGTTGTTGTCGTATTCTTTCTGCCATTGGCATCTTTCTTGCTGTCTGTTTCGTCTTCTTCTGCCAAGGCTCATGGCCACCTTCTAAATATCGCCACATACTTACAAATACAACGGGGAACTGTCTCATACACGTTTAAAGTTTTGCATACTTCGAACAGTAAACTTCACAGTGATTTTGGCATGAGCTGTGTAAAATGAGTCTGAATGTCTAAGATGTTCTGATTAGTCAAGACAAAAATAATTAGAGAAATTTAACCATTCATGTGATTTCTAACATAAAGTACATACTGTATGCTTTGCCATATGTTTGCTTGATAACAACATTGACAACAATACTAGTGAGCTAGCTCTGACACTTGACATGTTAGTTTCATGTAGGTGATATTGTTATTATTTACTCCAAATTCCAATTGGTCATAAGGACCAACAAGTTGTTGTAATTCTGAAAAATTGTCAGTCTCTGACTGACAGACCGGCATTATTTCGCATGCTCCTTTATGTTGCAAAAAATAATACCGGTGCTATTTCGACCACTAGATCCCCTTGTTACTGAATGGCGGCCATTTTGTTGCTAAAAATCAATAACTTAAAATTATATTACATAGAGACTTCATTCAAATGCCTACCTCTGCATGATTAGATGTGAGCTTTTTATTAAGAAATTGACCTGTGACCTTGACCCTCAGTGTCACTTAACAAAATCAGTTCATTTCTTGCATATCACATGCACTTAATGGTGTTCATTTTAGTCACACACAAGTAAACTACACTAGGGCGCTGTCTTCTACAAAGACTTGTCAATGTATGGTTCTTGCTAAAAAACAAAATTTGGTTTCGGTTACCCGACCCCGCCTAGTTTTTCACTGCTGGACCTGAACTTTTTTTATGTGTTCGAGAAAAAAATAAATTCATGAATATTGTGAAGTGTCACGAGAAATAGTGGATGCGAAAACTAAAAAAGAGGATATAGACCTTCCAATCTGTAATGGCTGTACATCTGATGGTAAGAAACCAATAACACATAGACCTTATGGAAAACAATAGAAAACATAACTACCTAAACTAGACACTTACACATGAAAAAAATGAATAAATAAAAAATAATTAAAAATCTACCTACCCCCACCTATTCTAAAATTGTGTGTAATTGGAACCACACAATATTTTTTTGAGGCCTAATCTGCATTTACACTGTTTTGATCATTAATAATTTTTCATTATTCTTTTTTTTTCAAATAACATAGGATAATATTAACCTGCTATTTTATCATTGCACCTTGACTCTCAAAGAAGATTATCCAATCAGAGTGGTCAATGCTCTACAGGTATGTAATGTGAACATCATGATGAAGGGGGGCAGATAGACAGACAGACAGACAGACAGACAGATAGGGCCCGACAGACTTACTCAGTCAGTCCACTGCCTTTGCTGAATTATTATTATTCTACATTGATTTGAAATCTTGTAGATGTACCTATGTGTTTAGAAAATATCCACTCTTACAATGTACTCTCAATGATTACACAAGACTAACTACTCACTGTGACAGTGCTAGCGAACTCTGTGCCAGCTTTGTCATTGTATTGTTACTGTAATGTAAGCATAGAGAGTACATCATAAAAGTGATTTACAGGGACATTGTCTAAACTCACAGCTAAAGCTATTTAATCCAAGTCAGTGTAAAAGTATTTATAGTATAGTAAAGCCAGTGAAATTACAGTGAGTTTAACAGAGAAACAACTAGACATGACAAATATGATTGTCAAATAGGCTTCTGAATTCATACAATACATTTGTATCTTGTAACAATTTTTAGCTCTTGTATGGGAGCTGATGTCGTGGCAGTGTCTTGTCTGTCTGTGTGTCTGTGCAGAAATTTTGTTCCACTGATATCTCAAAAAGTCCTGAAGGAAATGTTCTGCAATTTACTATGTGGCATTTCAGGCTGTAACTTAGCACTGATTAGATGAGAGTGGATTTCATAATTAATGCCAATTTGCATAATTAATGATTTTATAAATGGGGCTATACCAGTACATGCAGAACGGCTGCAATAAATGCAATGAAACTTGCTACATCTAAGGATCATACAAAGATATTAAAGCACTAAAAATCACTAACTTGTGATAAGTTAATTAAGAGCTAATTTGCATAATTAATGAATGTTTGTAACTCAGGTTATGCAACCAGAAGGGCTTTATCAAATTTGATGAAACTTGCTACAGATATTGACCATACAGACGTATGATAGTTCTTGATGAAATTTAGTGCAGTCAATTAATTGCTCATTTGCATAATTAGCGAACTTTGGCAATTAGGGCCTATACCAAGAAAGACTGCACCAAAATTGACGAAACTTGCTAAATATATTGACCGAGCAAAGATATGATGGTATTGAGTCAATTAATTGCTAATTTGCATATTTGATGAACTTTTGCAATAAAGGATATATATCTGAATGGGAGCATTTTCAGTTCATCTCTGGTTTTGTTTTGGTAAGTATAGTGAAATAATAGTAACATACTGCATGTTTTTTTCTTAACACAATTAGATGTTAGAAGAATACATTAATTTCCATATCTTCCCCTTTTCTTTTATGCCCTCAGACATTATGTGCTTTAATTCGAGGTGTGTATCGTAAAAGTTTATCAGACCATGGATTTGACATTATCAACATTTTAGTTGGATTTGACGTTGCAGAATCTCAGATGCAGGTAAGGTGGCTGTCTGTCTGCCTGTATAATAGTTAGTACACGGATGAAAAGTGTTCACTTTCTTCCTACTGTGCTCGTCTGTTGAAATGCACATTCTCAGCATATACTTACCATGTTTCTTATATTAAATGAATGCAAAATTCGGTTGTGGGGTTGCAATAAACAAGGTAAAACAGGTGACCAACTAGATGACACTCAGTGTGTGGTGCGTAGCTTTGCAAACATATAAAGGGTGTCCTCAAGGGTTGTAGCGCAATTGCTAATGCTAGTAATGCACTAAATCCAGTTTAAGTATTCACAAAATCTTATCTATTGGTCCTTGTTTCATAGGCTACATATACTTTCCATAAAATTTCATCTAAATCCATCCATAATTGTTTGAGATACCCTGCTAACAAATGAAAAGACAGACAAGCAGGGATGGAAACAAAGCTCTGGCCAATCTTGTTGGTGGAAATACTGAAAAAGTGTATCCCTGGGTAATGATAAAAATCAACTTTAAGTTAGACAGAGTCTTAATCCTGTTTCTGTTTCTACCCAAATGCTAGCAAAATCCATAGCTTCAAAACACACGTTGCTTTTTTACATTTAAGTGTAATATTCTTAGTTAATTCTTTGTCATTAAAACAGCTGGTAGTAGGGCATACTACTTAATTGCATGGTTTTACCATTAGATAATGAAATTTTACATGTAGAGTATGAAATCAATCTGCACATCAATCGTTCAATGTCATTAATCACATCTGTGTTTCTGGTATACTTACATGTGACCTCCTCAGAGTGTGTGATGCAACAGATTCATATCCTACAAGTAACCCTCAAAGTATTCATCAATTCCATAGGTTTATGGCGACTCCATAGTGGCCGTCATTTAAAAGTGACCCCACAGTGTCCTATATTTCATAGTGTTATTGCCTACAAGTGACCCCCATTGCAATACAACTCCCCCCCCCCCTACAATACAAGTGACTCCCTTGGTGCCCATTGCTTCACCCCTACAATTATACAAGTGACCCCTTAAGGTATAAGTGTCCTTTTCTCCACCCCATACTACAATTGATGTCCTAAGTGTCCATTGGTTCTGTAACTTCCCCCCCCCCACAATACAAGTGACTCTCTTAGTGTCCATTGCTTCACTCCTACACATAACTCCATAAGTGTCCCTTGCTTTACCCCTACAAGACAAGTGATGTCCTAAGTGTCCATTGCTTCCACAACTTCATGCCTACAATAGAATTGACCCTTTCAGTGTTCCTAAATCGATCAAAAGAATTTGTATAGTGTCAAAATCCAATATGACTTAATGTTCTATGGCACTGAATAGGAACAATAGTACATGTAGATCATTGTAAAAAAAATCTACCCTTTCTCTGATTCTACAACGATTACCATAATGCAGTCTAATTTAAAGTATTTTGGCATAATTTACAACAACAGTGGGCAGTTGATATGATATTAAACATAAGTGATTGATTTATCATATTACTGTACACTTTATCTTCAGGCGCTGATAGAAAATGTCAATCAACTAATTGTTGGTGATGCTGCTGTCAGTCTTAAGAACCTCAGTTTCAAATTACTTCTGATCCTAGTAACTGTAAGTATGGCTGATTTCATCAAAGAAATGTTCACAGCCAACGCTGCCTCAATATATTTACATATTGCATCCTCACATCTATCATAACATTGTTAGATAAGATTTCATTCTGTTTAGGAAGGGGAAGGGTTGAGGAGCAGGGAGGTGTGAGGAGCTGGGTTTGGGGGGGGGGGGGGGCAATGAAGATGTATTCATATTGATACATCCATAATATTCACTTTAACGTCACTGTTCAAATGTATAAACGATAGCACCATTTTTTTAATCAAGGTGGTGAATTTGAACTGGTGTAAAATTTGTATTAATCATGAACACATCAGAGATACTGAACCTTTCAAAAGGTTGGACATTATCTATAAAGAAAGAAGAAAGTGTATTAGGAATGTGAGTCATCAAACAATATAAACTAAATTTTACTGTTTGGAGACTTGCACATGCACACACACACACACACACACACAGATATAAACACAGCCCTACACATTGGACAAATGCAGTCACTTCGGCACATTTTGTAGAGTAGTAAACTATTGAATTGATCTGTAGGCAGAAGTCTGAAGATGGTATATACATGTATAATCAAGCAATCAAGGCTGTCTAGGAAGTTCACAGCTGTAAAAAAAAAAAGTAGTTTTGTACACATTGTTGAAAGTGTTTCTCATAAGTCTGCAGGAAGGAAATTGACATTTGTTTGACTATGTATATATTTATGTATGTATGTATTGTAAGCTAGAGACTGAAAGAGTCATTGTTGTTAGTGCTCCTTTTGATTATTAGCTAATGAGTTGTAATGAGTATATGAAATGAAATGAATACGATGTGTCATGTTTGTTTACTTATTACAGGTGACAGATAATGTCAGTCAGAACACAATATTGGAATATATTATGCTAAATAGTGTTTTTGAATCTATTGTTCAGGTAAGTGATATCAAATAGAATTATTATCATTTTGACATAATATTTACTGTTTTGTCGTTTTCACAACACTTCTTCCAGTAGTTGAAATTCAGTTAGTTCATATGAATAATAGTTTAGTTTTAATTCATTTGAAATCACAGGAGTCAGTCAGGACTTCTAGGTCTTTTTGTGTAAACCCCAGATCTTAGGACTGTTGCCTAAAACTAAATAGATTAAATAGAGAAAACAATGTGAGAGAATGCAAAGAAAAGGGAACATGGCCCAACAGTGTTATATTTAGAACACACTGTTTAATCACATGCTTCCATTATTTGAGTGCTCAGTTCATTTATTTTCACTCTGTGTATCTTGCATGATATAAGTATCCACTACATGTATATTGTTTTTTCAGATTTTAGCCAATCCAGTGGCCCGTCAAAATCATGGCTATGACGCCATGTTGTTGCTTACAATATTAGTCAACTATAGGAAGTATGAGGTAAGCATAGATAGCGTTTGAATGACTATTTTCTGTGATGATAGTTAGGTTTGGGTATTGGTGAGAATAAGTACACACACCATTGCAATGTATAGTCTAGGTACTATATTTTGGGGTATTGCTATATAAGAATAAGTACACACATCATCGCAATGTGTAGTCTATAGTATACATAAAATAAGAAATTCAAGGCAGCTGTGGCAATGAGATTCGTACAAAGTGTATTCATGAGATAAACAATACGCATGTACATTGAGGCAAATGGTTGCACACCTCATGTTGTGTAATTTGTTCTCCAGAGTTTCCAGACAGTTAAAGTTGATATTCAGTGTAAATGCTTATTTGTTGTGTGTTTATGACTGAACCACAATAGATAACCAAATGGAAACAGCAGCCATCAACTGTTTATGTCAATTACTGATGCCTTAACATGTCAGGAGAATCATATATTACTTAAAACTTTCCATTCACCACATTTACAACATAATAAAATGAACTTTGCACTCAGGACCGAACTGTAAAAAGACAGGAAAAAAAGTGGCAGAAAAGTAAATAGTGTAATGTTTTGAATGTTAGAAGTTTGATGACATTGTGGCATATTTTGTATTACAGTCAGTGAATCCATATATTGTAAAGTTATCCATATTGGATGATGAATTAGCATTAACGGTGAGTAAAACTAAACCGTGTGTGTGTGTGTGTGTGTGTGTGTGTGTGTGTGTGTGTGTGTGTGTGTGTGTGTGTGTGTGTGTGTGTGTGTGTGTGTGTGTGTGTGAGTAAAACTAAACCCAAACTATCTAAATTACCAAAAATTCTTGTGTAAAGAGCTTCAAAATATTGGTGTTCAACCTCAGTGTCACAAAATATTCAAAAATGTAAATGCGCCTAGCAATAAGACCATGCCCATAGTAATAGCCAAATGACAATGCATATTGCAAACATTGCTCATTTCTTAATAGACCATCATTCCCGAGGAAAAGAAGTGATCCTTTGAAAACTGATAGCCCACAACCTCGGTATTAAAAGGAATATATGTTGTTTCGTAAGAAATTCAAGCTTCAAGTTATTTTGAGCGATCCTGTTTTTTAGCACAACTGAACTAGGTTCAGTAGTGCTATAGGCATGGGGAAATGTGTGTGTGTGTGTGTGTGTGTGTGTGTGTGTGTGTGTGTGTGTGTGTGTGTAAACAACTTAAAGTCAAAAACCACCAGACCGATCGCCTTGGTATTTGCTGGGGACTTTACTAATGGCGTGTAGATGGGAGATTGTTCAAATGGAAGTGATCACATTAGAGATGTGCATTTTGGGTCAGAAAAAACATGATTCATGGAGTTAATTAATGCTTTGACACAGCCTAGAAATGAAAGGTTTTTGTTTTATTGATGCAATGAAACCATTAAATCTTTTATGGGCTACTTCACACCTTAATGTCAATGGCATAAACAACTTAAAGTCAAAAACTGCCCTGCTGATTGCCATCATATTTGGTGGGTGTATTACCTTGGGTGTCTAGTTGGGAAATATTTCAAATCAAAATGATCTTACCACCGGTGTGTGATTTCGGTCAAAAAATGTGATTTTTGGTCAAAAAACTTAAACTCAAAAACTACTGGGCAGATCGGTCTGAAATTTGGTGGAAACATTTGTTCATGACATGATGATTCCATATGCAAATTAGGGCTAAAAATGTATCATTTGGTCAATACTGAGCAGATTGGGCTGAAATTTAATGGGGATGCATCAGGGGGGTATATAGGTGAAGAAATATTAAGCATATAATGATCTCATCAGTGATATGCAAATTAGGTGTACAAATGTGAATTTTGGTCAAAAAACTTATCTCAAAAAGTACTTGGTCAATGAGACTGAAACTTGGTGAGATGTTTCTAGAAGTGTTTTCAAAAAGTTCAAAAAGTGTATGCAAATATGCCTAGCAACAAGACCACACCCATGGTTTATATTGTAAAGATAGCAACAGGGATTAATAGACACGTGAATAAACATTCAAAAATGTATGTAAATGTGCCTAGCAATAAGACCATGCCCATAGCAACAGCTAAATGACAACGCGTATTGCAAAGCTAACAACAGGAATTAATAGACAAATGAATAAACATTCAAAAAATGTATGCAAATATACCTAGCAACAAGACCACGTCCATAGTAACAGCCAAATGAAACTGTACAGTTTTGCTACAGCGCCATTGGCACTATTTTTTGTAAAAGCACATTATAAGACTGTCAGTCTGTTTATTATGATTTGCTTGGACAGTGTTTTTTGTTCACTATGGTATAACTGATAAATCTAATGTTTGATAATTTCCATGTACAGGGTTTGGGATATGTTATTTCATCAACCTTCAAAGATTTTAACAGGTAAGGTTGAATTCATTGATTCATAGATACTGCCACTTCACCCAAACATTCATATCTACTTAAATTTATGGAGCTTTCATTGCCTTTCACAACATCAAAAGAAAGGGTTAGGACATTACATAGAGTAATTTTCAAATTGTATGAATGCTGCCCTCTAGTGACAGTTCAGATTCAGATTCTCTGAAAACATATACATACAGCTGCATTATTTTGTTGTGATTTTCCACTTTGACATGTTCAATAGTAAATCTTACATTTCCATATTATTCCAGACAATATGAAACTAAAAATGAACCTGGAAGTGGTGGTCTTTTCTCAGCCTTGACCAGTATGGTAAGTGTAGACAAAGACAAATCAAAAAAGTTGTGATTTCTGGCCGACAGAGTTGTATCTTACTTTAAATAGTAAGACTTCATGCAATAAATCTGACTGATCATCTTATTGTCAATAAATTGAAAGAAAGGTGGTTGACTCCATACATTTTTCAGTCTTGATAGTGATATTCCATAACACAATTTGTTTTTCCTACCATGTTTGTTGTTACAGGTTGGGAGCATGTTTGTAACTGAAGATGCTGCAACCCAACCAGTCAGGTAAGCACTTGATAGCTTCAGATAACATTTCCACATTTATTTTCAATTTTTTCAGGTGCAAGTTATGTAGTAAAATTTCACAAAAAGTTCACAACTGTCAAGAGAAACACACAACTGTTGTAAAGTACAGCATTGCTCAATTTGACAAATTCATGAATTTACTTTGATTTAAATATGATGGAAATTTAATGTTATAATCATAGAAGTGTATACAGTAATTGCATAGATTTGTTCATGCATTTGTCTTGCAACTAGATCTTTCCATTTCCAATCTGCAGATGTAGAATTTTATGGACATGTATGTAATCACACTCCTACTTTCTCTATAGGGCAAGTGATGCCATCCTACTAGCCATGTATGAAGCAGTTCATCTCAACAGAAATTTTATTACAGTTCTCACCCATGTAGGTATTTGTTTTAAAAGACATATTTGGTGTGTAAATGTTAAATTTGTCATCATTTGTGGTATCTTCCATGTAAACTATTTCTAGCTGTATGTATTGCAAAAATGAAAAGATCAGATGTTCAAAATATGCCATACACACTGCCTTTGAATGATGTAGATAGTAGATATGGTTTTCAAAAATGTGATACATAAATTATTTTACTGCATAGAATCACACCGAGTCCACTACCAGCCCACCAGAGAGTCCAACTTCTAGGACACCACTAGCAGTAGATGCTGCTGCTCAAGGTAGGTACACCAATTAAATCAGTTTTCAATTGTAGCTAGACATAAGTTTGGTGGCTTTATGCTAGCCTTGTCAAAGCTGCACTAGCTGTGACTGGAAAATTTTTTAAACAGTTTTGTTAAATATTATAATAATAACATACTCATAATTTTTACACCCTGAGCTGTATGGAATCATGTGTGGGTAAACATATTTGTGTAGCAATACAAATAGTATGGTACAATATACGTATAGACATTAAAAATAAAGATCCAATTGACACGTACGTCTAATTATTGGTATCTGAAGAATTTTCAGTAAATATATTGTTGGTTGTCAGATTATAAGAATAATACCGAAGTTACAGCTAGTGTAGGTTGAATATGTAGGCTTTCTATATGTTCCATTTCCAAGCCATTAGTACAAACTATTCAACCACCTTATACATTGCACTGTATAGTACTAGTTTTGATACAGTTCACCTTTACTAAGATATCTGTCATGATGGCTTTTTGAAATGAGATAAATGCATGTATTGAAGTGGCCATATGGATGAGGATTGGGTATTTATTTTGCCACAATTTTATCATGGCTTCCTACTTGAAAAAATTAATGTAAATCAACATTGTCTAAGTCTGTGTTTGTAACATTATACATTGCAAAAAGAAAAAAAAAGTGTTATTGTACGTAAAGTAACAAACATTTTACACATTTATTAATCTTTTGCAATTTATTGAGTTGCAAACAACGATTTGGCATATGTTGTGTCACATTTATTTTTCAAGTACGAAGCCAAGGTAAAATCGTTCCATAAATTAAAAATCCAAAATAAGTACAAAATCCTCATCCATATGGCCACTTTGAAATAAACATTGCATGCCCTTCAAACAGAAGTGGAATTTTTGGATGCTTTATAAAAGATAGCAAAGATTTTTTATTGATATGAAATTCAAGAATTTATTTATTTTTCTGTTAAAATATAATGAACATTACATATTGATTCATAGTATGATTCTCAACTATCAGTGACTGTATAAAAGAAACTATAAGGAAAATCAAGATTTTCTACTAATTTCTAATAAATTTCCTAAGACTTGGTTCAATATGGCAGTGCTTCTAAGATTTGAAGTTTTATGAATTGATTTGAACTAGTTCCAGTGATATATTTTCACGGGATAACTTAAAAATATGTTTTACAGATGTTCTTCCCATTGATATGTCATTGGAGAGCACTAGTCAACCAACAAACATACTGGTGACCTTTCTAAGGTATTGTTCCATCATACTTCAGGATGTCAAAGGTTAGTATTTAAATGTGCATAGTTGACAGCTTCAGTTTCATTACAGCAAAATTTCAACAGTGTAAAAAATGTATAAGTGATAGCGACTTCAGTTTTGTCTTAGCAAAATGCAAGTGTGTTGTGTTTCAAGAGTTTATGGTGTGTTTTTCTATGCTCACATGTGACAGACATGTCTTGAGTTAAATACTAATAATGGTAAAACTCACATTACAAAATAGCTATATTTCATACAGGGACACCCCTTTGATGGTGTTATTCATCATCGTAGTACATACTTTTGAAATATAAACCAATTGAATAAATAAATATCAAATATAATGTGTAATCATGTATGTTTGTGATTTCTTTCAGATCAAGAGAAATTAGGCAATGGTAAACTATGTATGATTATCCTAACATGTATTGCAGAGGTAGGAACACTAAAAAACTTCCCTGTCTTTCTGCTCTTCAGTGTGTGATGCTTAGATAACACTAACAGTGAAGTGTAATGTTTAGTTAAAGCCCACTGTATCAATCTGACATTCCTGCATTAGTGCTACCTTATCTAGAGAGCCATATCATTCATCAGTGTTTTGTTCAGGATGAAACTTTTATTGATAGTTCTGCCAGACAACCATTTTCTTCTCTGACATGGGCCTTTAAAGAAGGAACCATGGCATTTACTTTAACTTATTTTGCAAGCCAGAAGAAATAATTTCATGTTGCACTAAAATTGACACAGTTGATCAAAGTATGATTTAATATATTATATCATTTTATGAATGTGAAGCTTCAGATCTTTGTCAAAGATAGCGCAGAATTAAACAAATCATTCAATAGCAACATACTGTAAACTTTGAAATTTTCACTGAAGACTTACTTTTGCTTATTTCACTCGAAAACAAAAACACAAAAATAAGTAGTGACTAAAAAATAGTAAAATGCCTCTTTTTAGCTCCGCTGTCAGCGACAGTTAGGTTAAGTTGATTGTCCATCGTTGTTCATGGTCCATAGTCTGTGATGTATATTGCAAAGTTAAATACAGGAATGGGTACTAGGTAATGTATGAAATTTACATGGCTACAACACCATGCCCATAGCCCATGATGTCTATTGCAAAGATAAATACAGGGATATGATGGGTAGCCAAGTAGAGAAACATTAAAAAATGTATGCAAATATGCCTAGCAACATTACCATGCCCATAGCAACAGCCAAATGGTTGTGCATATATTGCAAAGATAACAAGATAATAATAATAATAATAATAGTAAATTCTTATCAGCACATTACGCAACAGCCCCAATGCTCTTTACTAAAAAAAAGGTTAAACAGTGAAAATGTCCAATAAGAAACAGAAAGACCTTTAAAAAAAAGAAAAAAAAAGATTAGTTAGGCAAGTGGATATATATCCAAGAAAGTGCCCATAGCAACATGCCCATAGCAACAACCAAATGATGGTGTATGGCAAAGATAACAATAGGGGTAGTTAGGCAAGTACACAAACATCTTTTATTAATGACATTTTATTAATTATCACAGACTTTACAGTTGTGCTACAATGCTATTGGTACTATTGTTTTTTGTTTTTGTTTTCTTGTGGGGTTTTTTGTGGGTTTTTTGTGGTAATTTGGCATCATTGCCTGAAAAAAATATATTCTACCATAAAGAACGACAACCATGGTAGTGAACTCAGAGAATGAAGTCATAAGCTAATTATGATGGGATATATGTTTTGTAGGGGTATTTTTGACCAGGTTTGTATTTGATATTAATTGAGATTGACAAACAACCATGGTTATTCTTAATTGTAGCATAGTTGAACTGTTACTGTTTCTAGAAAATTCTCAACTAATACAGGATTTGAGGTTCACCTTGTCCATCTTCTGTACCATTTATGTAACAAAATTAAAAACAGCAGAGCTATTTCGACTGCTAGGTTGGTTGTGTATATAAACAGTATACTAGTACCAGGCTTAGTACATTTTTGTAATTTATATAAAATTAGTCTTTAATTCATGACAAACTTCTTGAGAAAGCTGCTAATGGTGCAAAACTAGTCAAAGATTCAAGCTGTTTTTGTTCTGCATTACTACTTATAAAAGTACTCTTTAGAAAATTGTTGAAGTCTGTAAAATAGATTTGGTATGAAAGTATGATAAGAAACACACCTACAGCTATCACTGATATTGTCATATTACTTAATATTTCAGGACCAATATGCCAATTCATTTTTACATGATGCCAATATGACATTTCGGGTTGAGCTATACAGAGCTGTAAGTACTTTATATGTGTGTCTGTGTCTGTGTGCATTTGTCTGTGTGTGTATGTGTGTGTGTGTGTGTGTGTGTGTGTGTGTGTGTGTGTGTGGTGGGGGGGGGGGGAACCAGGAAGGGGCTATCAAGTGCTTCAAGACATATTTGTATTCCAGAAAGAAAATGTACTGTTCAAGAAAAAACACTGATTAGACTGATAGTTTAACACTATGATTTTAATTGATAGCACTGATTAGACTGATAGTTTAACACTATGATTTTAATTGATAACACTGAATAGACTGATAGTTTAACACTATGATTTTAATTGATAACACTGATTAGACTGATAGTTTAACACTATGATTTTAATTGATAACACTGATTAGACTGATAGTTTAACACTATGATTTTAATTGATAACACTGAATAGACTGATAGTTTAACACTATGATTTTAATTGATAGCACTGATTAGACTGATAGTTTAACACTATGATTTTAATTGATAACACTGATTAGACTGATAGTTTAACACTATGATTTTAATTGATAACACTGATTAGACTGATAGTTTAACACTATGATTTTAATTGATAACACTGATTAGACTGATAGTTTAACACTATGATTTTAATTGATAGCACTGAATAGACTGATAGTTTAACACTGATTTTAATTGATAACACTGATAAGACTGATAGTTTAACACTATGATTTTAATTGATAGCACTGATTAGACTGATAGTTTAACACTATGATTTTAATTGATAACACTGATTAGACTGATAGTTTAACACTATGATTTTAATTGATAGCACTGATTAGACTGATAGTTTAACACTATGATTTTAATTGATAGCACTGATTAGACTGATAGTTTAACACTATGATTTTAATTGATAACACTGATTAGACTGAGAGTTTAACACAATGATTTTAATTGATAACACTGATTAGACTGATAGTTTAACACAATGATTTTAATTGATAACACTGATTAGACTGATAGTTTAACACTATGATTTTAATTGATAACACTGATTAGACATAGTTTAACACAATGATTTTAATTGATAACACTGATTAGACTGATAGTTTAACACTATGATTTTAATTGATAGCACTGAATAGATTGATAGTTTAACACTATGATTTTAATTGATAACACTGTTTATAGTTTAACACTATGATGTTCCTTTACCAACAGCCAATGAGACATAGAAAGCAGAGAGTAGACAAGAATCTACCAGCTAGGCCACTGGCATGTGCTTTATTAGATTTGATGGTTGAATTTATTATGAGTCATATGATGAAAAACATACCTATGGACCTCTATATGTAAGTACAAGGTATTAATTTTACATATGATGAAAAACATACCTATGGACCTCTATATGTAAGTACAAGGTATTAATTTTACATATGATGAAAAACATACCTATGGACCTCTATATGTAAGTACAAGGTATTAATTTTACATATGATGAAAAACATACCTATGGACCTCTATATGTAAGTACAAGGTATTAATTTTACATATGATGAAAAACATACCTATGGACCTCTATATGTAAGTACAAGGTATTAATTTTACATATGATGAAAAACATACCTATGGACCTCTATATGTAAGTACAAGGTATTAATTTTACATATGATGAAAAACATACCTATGGACCTCTATATGTAAGTACAAGGTATTAATTTTACATATGATGAAAAACATACCTATGGACCTCTATATGTAAGTACAAGGTATTAATTTTACATATGATGAAAAACATACCTATGGACCTCTATATGTAAGTACAAGGTATTGATTTTACATATGATGAAAAACATACCTATGGACCTCTATATGTAAGTACAAGGTATTGATTTTACATATGATGAAAAACATACCTATGGACCTCTATATGTAAGTACAAGGTATTAATTTTACATATGATGAAAAACATACCTATGGACCTCTATATGTAAGTACAAGGTATTAATTTTACATATGATGAAAAACATACCTATGGACCTCTATATGTAAGTACAAGGTATTAATTTTACATATGATGAAAAACATACCTATGGACCTCTATATGTAAGTACAAGGTATTAATTTTACATATGATGAAAAACATACCTATGGACCTCTATATGTAAGTACAAGGTATTAATTTTACATATGATGAAAAACCTAGTTATGGGCCTCTATTTGCAAGTACATGTTTATTGTATTTCCATGTAAACTTGATTTTACAGAACTCAGGGCATGCCTTTTGAGGCGAGCGATCGCTCCGCTCGCCTACCGCTCACGCAAATTAATATCCACGAGAGCGATTTTCCACTCGCGTGGGCCCCAACCAACCTGTACAACAGCCTGATGTTATTTTATATCAATTTTCAATATGTGCTTACCATAAAAATCAACGTTTATTCGGTAAAATTACGTGGTGGGAGCGTGGAACACTTCCGTGTTCATAATGGTCGATCTCCAGCTGAAGTCAGCGCTGTCATTCATGACCTATAATATATATGTATCTGAAATTTGCATTGTACTACCCTCATATGGGAAAAATAGTGACGTATTCGAAGCGGGACATGCATGATATCATGGCATATCATGAATATTGATCAGCTCAGTATGCAGGGAGATTTCAACTTTCGCATCATTGCAAATTGCGCAATTACGATTGATACGATGACTGTTTGGAGTTCTCGTTTTCAACAATCCATCGATGAGTTTAGTTTTAAATTCCGATCTGCCTAGTTTTGTTAGAACGTGGTTTTGCAGACCATCCTACGTGAATGTCTCCTCCAGAACATGAACAACAACTTCGATTTATAGTCGCTACACAAAGTACATGCCCAGAGTTCTGACAATAGCTTGGCGATGTTTTGGAGGGCATTGAAAGAATGACAATAAAATATTATAAGATCGATTATTTTACAAAATAAAAATAAAGATAATCTGTCGATATTTTCCCATCTTATCTTATTATTCTCGTGCAGTTTTCAGAGAAATTCCCGGGTTTTTATTTCATAATCTCCAACACGCAGTTTCATTGTTTTTGTCCGATGATCTATTCAACTGCCGACCACGTCTGTTTTACCTCCATGACTTTATCGACTGCTGTAACATATAAAATATTTGCTCGAATTTTTGCATTGTCGTGATTTCTAAAACAAAGTAGGTCTGCTACTCAGACATGAACGGATCTTGCTACTTTAGTCGGCGACACCGGTCGTCCGTGCACAGGTACTAGGTGGGGTTACGTGTTTTATTGTCTCGGATCAAGTGAACGGTTACAAACTAGGCAAGCAATTTAACGTCAACGTCAAAGCTCAACATCAGAAGGCATTTGTCATCTGGGGTACGTTAGTTTTTGTCAATTCATTATAGTTTTGAACAATCTCAAGTTTGAATTAGCTGCATTTTAAGTGAAATAGAAGTGGTGGTTTCTTCAATGCCCTCCAAAACATGTACTTTGTAGCGACTATAAATCTTTCCGGAGGAGATATTCAGGTAGATGTTTTTATAAAAACGTTCTAAGAAAACAAGACCAGTTAGAATTTGAAATTAAAAACCTAGTTTTCTATTGTACTACTTGAAGTCACAACAAAAAAATGAATATTTTTTCAAGATTTTGATGTGCACAGACTTAACAAAATTGTTGCAATAATAATTGTTGTACAAATAACCAAACGAACTGTTACTTATAAATATATTTTTGCATACATTTTTTTAATGTTAATTTTATTTATTCGGAGCCAACTGGCCAAAAATACAAATAGAAATGAAAATGAAATTTCTTTTTCTTCACTCGCCTGACTATTTTCAGGAGAGGTATTAAATCACTCGCCTACCACTCGCCTGGATGGTTTCAGGAGAGTGATTTTTAGCTCTCCTGCCATTTTCAAAAGACATGCCCTGAGAACGGTCATCTCTAGTGGGTCATTTTCAAACATTCTATTTTCATTCGAAAGTGGAATCTATGTAAATGGACGAGACTGGAAAGATTTGAAAATGGAGTTATGTAAATGACCTAAAACACAACATTTAAAAAAGCACACATTTGACCTCATGATGTACAGACTCAATCAGTAATGTATTTACGCATGCTCCAAACTACTGTGCTATGTTTGCACATGACGCTTTGTAACTAACAGCAAACAGCATTATTTTCGATTAGTTTCGTCTTCGTCGTTTCCACGTATACATTTGTTAAAAAAGTCTGTTGGTCTATGGTATGAAAGTACATAAATATTTATAGGTTGATTTTATTTGAAAACGTTGTCGTGTACATGCAGCCAAAGTAAGTTTTAATGTGTATTATGTTTTTCCTCTATTGTAAACTGACATCTGTAAAATATGGGGCCTCAGTCACAGACTAGGCACACTCTTTGAAGTCAGCTGTGTACATTGGTGATACTAATATTCAGAACAACCAAACCATTGTATTTTCCTTTTTTTATTATAGACGTTCTTTGGGTATTATTCATCGAATCTTGTGTTATCAGAAGAAATGTAGAGTTAGATTACAGTATACATGGAAACAGTTGTGGACAGGTGAGTGGTGTCATTACATTGTCCGTACAGTACTTTGAGACAAAGAGATGCAACTTTCATTTTTAATTGCCACAGTTATACTGAATGCTTCCTATAAGTTAGTGAGAATATACTGTACTTAGTATATAATCTGTGTACTTTCAATGAATTAATTGTATTTCTATACACCTAAATATAAAAATGAACACAAAATGTATACAAATTACAATGTGTACACTTGACCTTTTTAACTTCTATGAAGCAGGAAACAAGTGCAGGAAGTTAGATTAACACTAGTTAATTACTATGTTTCAAAATAGTTCCTTATATGTACATATATCGGTACATTGTATTCAAAAATACCGCCAATGGCGTTGTAGCACAACTGTACAGTTTTTAAAAATGTTTATCCATATGCTAGTCCATACTAACAATAGGTGTACATTTGCTGAATAACTATCCAGTTGCCTATCCAACCATGTTGCTATCTTTACGATAAATGCTATCATTTGGCTGTTGCTATGGGCGTGGTCATGTTGTTAGATATATTTGCATACATTTATGTAATACTATGTTTTTGTTCACTTGTGTATGAATTCCTGATATTGTCTTTGCAATACACGTGATCATTTGGCTGTTGCTATGGGCGTGGTCTTGTTGCTAGGCAAATTTACATACATTTTTTGAATGTTTATTCAATTGTCTATTAAACCCCATTGTTATCTTTGTGAAATACACCACCATTTGGCTGTTGCTATGGGCGTGGTCATGGTTACTAGGGTATTTGCATACATTTTTTGAATGTTTACTCACTTGCCTACCAGATGATATTGTTATTTGACCAAAATATACTGCCATTTGGTTGTTGCTAAAGGGCGTGGTCATGGTCGCTAGGGCCAATTTTGTCAAAATATTTTGAAGAAAATCTGCAGAATAATAGTTTCAGAAACATCTCACCAAGTTTCAGACTCATTGACCAAGTACTTTATGAGATATAAGTTTTTGACCAAAAATGAACATTCTTACACCTAATTTGCATATCACTCATGGAATCATTGTATGCTTAATATATTGTTGTCCATACATCCCAAGATGCATTCCCATTAAATTTCAGCCCAATCTGCTCAGTAGTTTTGGAATTATAGATTTTTAACCAAAAAGACACATTTTTAGCCCTAATTTGCATATCACTGATGGAATCATCATGTCATGTACAAATCTTACTTTACACCCCCTAAAGAATGTTCCCACCAAATTTCGCACCAATCTGCCCAGTAGTTTTTTGACCAAAAATCACATTTTTTTACCCAAATCACACACCTGTGATGCGATCATTTTGATTTGAACAATTTCCCAACTAGACACCCAAGGTAATGGACCCACCAAATATCATGGCAATCGGTTCAGCAGTTTTTGACTTTAAGTTGTTTACACACACACACACACACACATCCACACACACACACACACACACACACACACAGACAGACAGATGCCAGGCGATCCCTATAGCACTACTGAACCTCAGTTCAGTTGTGCTAAAAAGTGTCCATGCTATATAAAAATGGGTGAATTGTAGCTTTCATCTAACCATCATTTAATTTTGGTCTTTCTCTGCAGCACTTGTTAGTTTATTGAAATATTTATTGTCCAATGAGTCATCACTCCTTCCAAAATACAACATATTTCACTTATCCAATAAGGTAAGGCAATAATTTGTGTACAATATTTATAACAACTAGTCGTATTTGTATTAAAACTTGTATTAACCTAAATTTATAACATTTCTATAGATTACTTTTATCCTACTTGTTACAACCCTTGTATTAGTTGTCTAGAAATGCTGTTGATCAGAATGTTGTTTTATCAGTAGTAGTGTAATTAAAACTGGCTTTGAAGGTGCCAAAACATGATCTCAACAGCATTTCCAGACAACTGGTGCAAAGGTAGTATTTGTAATGTCAAGTGGTACTACTGTTGTGATCAATGTAATTATAATACCTATCAAGTGGTACTACTGTTGTGATCAATGTAATTATAGTACCTATCAAGTGGTACTACTGTTGTGATCAATGTAATTATAGTACCTATCAAGTGGTACTACTGTTGTGATCGATGTAATTATAGTACCTATCAAGTGGTACTACTGTTGTGATCGATGTAATTATAGTACCTATCAAGTGGTACTACTGTTGTGATCCATGTAATTATAGTACCTATCAAGTGGTACTACTGTTGTGATCAATGTAATTATAGTACCTATCAAGTGGTACTACTGTTGTGATCAATGTAATTATAGTACCTATCAAGTGGTACTACTGTTGTGATCAATGTAATTATAGTACCTATCAAGTGGTACTACTGTTGTGATCGATGTAATTATAGTACCTATCAAGTGGTACTACTGTTGTGATCGATGTAATTATAGTATCTATCAAGTGGTACTACTGTTGTGATCGATGTAATTATAGTACCTATCAAGTGGTACTACTGTTGTGATCAATGTAATTATAGTACCTATCAACTTTGAGTAAATATAATTAGATATTATTCCCAAATATTTTTCTTCATTCAACCGAGGAAAATACAATTGACACAAGGGGCCTTGAGGAGTAATGAAAACCCTTTAGGTCATGAGTATTTTCCAGCTGAATGAAAAAAAAAATATTGGGGAACAATATCCTCAAGCATAATTTATGAAAAAGCAGGAAAAATAGTGGCATTTTGGAATGTTTTGACTCATGGTTTGAGCACCGCAGAAACAGTGATGAAGACACAGGTTGTCATGACATAGACAATTAGGGTATACACATGTAATCATATTTTCTGTTCAAAGACACTATCCTAGCTTGTGCATGGTATAATGCTCATTTTAATAACAGTTACTCAGACCAATTTGATGAAATAATGAGTTGTATTGGATGATTTGTTTTCAGGTGGTGACATTATTTAATCTGTTCATTACCTATGGTGATACATTCCTACCGAGCCCAAGCAGTTATGATGAGTTGTACTATGAAATTATACGTATGCATCAAGTCTTTGATAACCTCTACTCCATGGGTAAGTTGGTTTCACCTCAGATTAAATAAAGAAATAGTTTCAAGAGTTTGAATTGTACACTTTATTACATTTACACCACTAAAAGTGGATTCTGTGATTTCATATAGAAACATTTAGGCCTTATACTGAAAAAACATTTCAACATTTAACATTTATTTCATTTCTGAAGCGCTTGCTCTATTTTATTTATTTTTTTGAAATATTCAACAGCACTGCACAATAAGTTAAAAGATACATCTAAAAAATACCATACAAAAAAAAATACACACCAGGTAAAATTTAATTTAGTAAATTAAAATAATTTCTAAAAAGTGTTTTTTAAAAAAACAAAAAAACAAAACAACATATATTGGGGAAAATCAGCTGTTACAAGTTGTAAGAAAGTTTAGAAAGGTTCGTTATCAACCGTCTTTTAAATTGCTTCACTTCATCTAAACATTTCAACTCTTCTGGAATGGAGTTCCACAGTCTCAAACCACAGACGGCAAAAGCTCTAGACTACCATTCAACTTATTACAAGATTGTGGAATAACGAGATTGTGACTACTATTTGTTCTTTGATTAGAATTGGAGTTGTGAACTCCCTCAATCATATCTTTAATATACACCAGAGCCTTGCCGTTCAGAGCTTTAAAACAAGCAAAATGATCTTGAATTCTACTCGCACCGTAACAGGAAGCCAATGCAACTCAGTTAGTGATTGTGACACACTATCAAATTTCTTCAAGCATTTAATAAGTGCACTTCTCTACTTTGTAGACATTGCAATTTATCAAATAAGTGGCATACCATACAACATTGAATTTGTGTAATCCAGGTGGGAACTGATCAATGAGTGAACTAGTATTTCATTTTGATTGAGATATTTGCGTATTCGACATAAATTGTATAAATTGTGGCTAGCCTTGCCCATTTGACATGGTCAAAACTAATCTTTGGTTGTTGTCTGGTACCAATAAGAGTATAACCTCTAATTTCAACATGTGGAACAATTTTTTTAGACTAAATAAGCACCACATGTTATTTTTTTGACAAGATAATTTCAAAGTGTGAACCTCTTAAACTAAATGATGTAGTTTGTTGTCAACAGCTTGTTTTTAGCACAACTGGACTTCTTAGGTTCAGTAGTGCTATAGGCATGGCAAAGTGTCTGTCTGTCTGTCTTGACCGATTGCCATGATATTTGGTTGGTATTTTACCTTGGGTGTCTAGTTGGGAAATTGCTCAAATCAAAATAATCTTACCGTTGGTGTGTGATTTGGGTCTAAAAATGTGATCTTTGGTCAAAATACTTAAACTCCAAAAACTACTGTGCAGATCAGTCTGAAATCTGGTGGGAACGTTCCAAGGGGTGTTTAGATTAAGAATTGTTCGTGACATGGTGATCTCATGAGTGATATGTAAATTAGGTCTAAAAATGTGTCTTTTTGGTCAAAAATTTATAATTCCAATTTTTACTAATTACCTGACTGGTTCATTGTGTTCATATACAAGAAGATATTTTAGTCACTGCTAAGTTTTGTATTTTTGATTTCTAGTGAACTAAGTGAGAATAAGTCTTTAGCAAAAATTTCCAGGTTGACAGTATGCCTAGCAACAAGATCATGCCCATAGCAACAGCCAAACAATGGTATATATGGTAAAGGTAAAAACAGGGCTAGATAGGCAACCAAATGTACACAAAGAAAAACGTACTGTTGTGCTACAATGCCGTTTGTGCTATTTTTACAAGTAACTATCATAATCTCTGTGATGATGTAATGTTTTTTGACTTTATAGCATTAAGGCAATCTACTAATGGAGGGGAACACAAAGACTCTGCAGCACAGCTTACCAGTAACTTAGTCAACATCAGGTTAGTTACATCTGTTGAACTTATAATTAGCTTTATTATTAGCTAAAACTAAGCTATTACTTATATATTACAGACACTTTGGCACTGTAGCTAAAAAGTCTTTTAGATCATGTCCTTAGATAATGTAGAACCTTTTACTCAATGGTAGCCATATTTATAGTGAGCAATCATGATTTACCAATTAACTCAAAAACATTAATACATGGAGACTACATTAAAGTCTACCCCTATCTTGCCAGGGTTAAACTTTAAGACATTGACCTTTGACCTTCTATGAAGTCTTAGAATAGAAGACATAGAATTTAGTGTCTGTTTTGAGGTTTTGATTCTAAGGCTGGCAGAAGACAAACAGGTAGGTGGAAGGACAGACACATAGCTGTAGTGAATCAGTTTACATTCAAGATTGAATGTTTATTTAACTATACATTAAATAAACAAATGATTTCTATGTTTTGTACATACACAGAGCTAAAGTGAATCATTTTACACCCAAGATTATTTATTTAACCCCGGAATAACAAATGCATTTAATGTTTCTATAGAGAGCTACACGTATAGTGAATCATTTTGGACTAAGATAACGAATGCATTTAATGTTTTCTACACAGAGCTATAGTGAATCATTTTGGACTAAGATAACGAATGCATTTAATGTTTTCTCCACAGAGATAGTGAATCATTTTGGACTAAGATAACGAATGCATTTAATGTTTTCGACACAGAGCTATAGTGAATCATTTTGGACTAAGATAACGAATGCATTAAATGTTTCTACACAGAGCTATAGTGAATCATTTTGGACTAAGATAACGAATGCATTCAATGTTTTCTACACAGAGCTATAGTGAATCATTTTACTCCCAAGATAGATTCTTGGACTGCAGTCAACTCACTGTCATCACTAACATCAGACCAGGTTAGTTAGAATGTTCATATCCAGTCATTCAAGTGATTAATCTGTTTAAAATCCAATGTAGTGGTCAGTTGTTTGTTCACTATTACCTTCATATTATGCTTTGATTTGGACAGCATACATTTACAAAGCATCTTCCACAATAGATGTCATGATCGGCTATGGCACAATGCCATTGACTCTGCTTTTTTAGCACAAGTGAATCAATAAGGGGTTCATTAGTACATCATTAGCAATGGCTAAATGGTGGTTTACATTGCAAAGATGAAAACTGGAAAGAGTGGGCAAATTAATAAAGATTCCACAAATGTATGCAAATATGCCTAGCAACAAGACCATGCCCATACCAACAGCCAACTATAGTTGGGCTACAGCGCCATTGGTGGTATTTTAATTTACTATCAAGCTTGATGCCCAGGTATTTATATTCGTTCACTCTGTCTACTATTGAGTCTTTGATATGGACAGGTGCTGGGTCACACCGAACTTTCCTAAAATCAATACAGAGCTCTTTGGTCTTTAAAACATAAGATATCAATAATTATCATCACACCAGTCAGTCAGTCATTGGCACTATATTTTTCTGATTGTAGGTTTTAGATGTCGTACGTAGCAATTATGATACACTGACATTGAAACTACAAGATAACCTAGACCAATATGAGAGGTATTCAGAGAAACCAGGGGAGACTGCTTTCTTTACTCAGTTGGTAAGCATATGCTATATGTTGTACAAAGGCAAGATTGATATTACTTTGGAAAACATGCAATTGGCAAAATAAGAAACACATAAAACTACAACTAGATGTAAAGGTGGGTGATTGCAGGGCTTTGGTTATGTAGATGAAATCACATTGTAATCAAGGTCATACTTTAATCATTGAATGAGGTTGAATGAGTGAATATTTGTGGAAAACTTGCTATCAGAGATGCCATTCTACTGTGAGTTTAATAACGTCAACATCTGTTTGTAGCTTATATTGACATGTCACAATAATAGTATAGTTTATGTCTGTGTTAGCTTGCCGATAGTTCATATTTCATTGTTGCAAAATTATAGTGTAAACCTGGGACTACCAGAGGTAGTACTTACGTTATTCAAGATGCTGAATTTCAATTTTCTTCTTTGTCTAGGTGCGGTCCATAATTTCAGACGTGAGACACAGCATAAGTTTATCCAACTTGGAACAACAGACTGTCTTGCAAGAGTTCTCCAATCTGTCATGACACCTTGACAGATGAAAATAACATAATCGGAAAGTAGGCAAATACCATAATATAGACAGAGTAACCTGTGGTTATACAAAATAGAATCAAATTGGTAACCTCTCTACAATAGACTCACTATATAATGCACAATCTTATAAAATGAACACCCTATAGGTCCCCAGATTGGTGTTATCAGTTGAGTGCATACTACATACTATGATCATGATTTATAAAATAGACACTGTCATACTCTGAGGAGTGTATTCTGTAGATTTACAAAGTAGTACCATTAAGTTTTCATGTAAATATCATGTTTACAAAATTACACATCCCTATAGTTTCATGTCCCCCATAGAAATCCTTCTTTATACATGTGGGTTCTTAAATCATTTATTTTCATCAGAAACCCAATTTGAAATTTTATTGAGAGGTAATATTTTCCATACCATTTTTGTCAAGATATGTATGGGCGTGTAAGACATTGGTATTATTAATGACTTTGCCATTATTTTCACAACAAAAAACAACTCAAACAAAGAGGAATGGTTTTTAAATAGAATGATACTAGTAGTGAAAACTTGTTTTTGAACAAAAAGTTGAATATTGCTTTTTATGAACTAAATATAGGGGTGTACTTGTGCTGTCTGTTCTCAACACGAGTGTACACCTTGGGAATGCTGGAGAACCTTGTTTTTGTTCAGCCATGCTACTCTTGTTCTTGAAGAGAGAAAACAGTTCCACATGGTAGCAAGCAAAAATCAAATGGCAGACACAGATTTTGCTGATCATGTGTCAACTTCAGAATTCATTATTATCACACTTTAGCCTAATGTTTTGCTGTCTATTTGGTTTTACAAGTTGTATGAAGAATAAATGGAAAGCTTGTCAGCAAAAAAGCCATTACATAAACATGTACAAACGTGCATGCAGTAACAGCACTACCCTAAATCATTACAAAGCATGTTCTTCTGTGTCAGGGCAACCCATGTGATAACAATGTATAGGTGAAGTCAGAAGGCTGCCCTCAATGGCTGTTCATTGTCAACATCACCTAGTTTGCATATTTATCAACAACTTCAGAAGTGATTGTTTAAAGTTAGTTTCATTTCACATAAAGTATTAAAAATAGTAATAATGATTAGTTTATCTCAGTGTAAGATTGTTTTTTGATTAACAGAACACCTACATGTGTCTGCATATTTAGTAATGTGTTTTCAATAACATGATTATTCCATAAATATAATTGACTGGTATCAAAATACATACAATTTACATACTAATTAGGTTATTTGCATAATCTTTCATTCTGATGATTTCACAAGGATGTGTAAAATATGATATGTAATGCCCCAAAGGTTGTAGAAACAAGATGGCTTCCAGAATGCAATGTAGTTTATGCATGCTAACTATAAATAACGAATTTTAATAGGAGGTACAGTTTAAGTTTGGTATGTTAAATATGTTGTCAATATTATGTCTCCTCATAGCTTAACACTGTAGTGGGTATTGCCCCTAAATCCTTAATCTTTAGCCAATGGGGACTGGATTTATCAAGTACCAAGTATGTTATTTTAGTTTTAAAGCACTGGTATTCAGTTGGTATGCATGTGTTTCTTAAGACATGTATAGAACAAATTAACTCATAAATGTTTGTGTATACATACATATGTACGTACACTGATATGTACGTACATACATGTTTACACATACATACATACATAAATACACACACACACACACACACACACACATACATACTCAGTAGAGGCGTTCTTTGTTCTATACAAGTTCAAGCTACAAACTCACATTTAAATATATTTGTAGTAGTAGTAGTAGTAGTAGTAGTAGTAGTAGCAGTAGTAGTAGTAGTACATCAATCATAATATTTGTAGTGCTTCATTCCAGCATTATCCACACACACACACACACACACACACACACACACACACAATCCCCTCCCAAAAAGGAAGGTTCATGCTACAGATCCAGAAATTATGCGTAAGTGAAAATTCCCTTGAAACTGTGTGTATATAACAATATGAAAGAATTTATAAGATTGCTGTAGACATTGTACCATGTGTAAGTCAAGTTGTACGCTGTCAAACACAAGAACTTTGTAACTACTCATCTTTGACTTGTCCTAACGAGGCACCTTATATCATTCTTATCTTCCCTGGCTGAATAAGTCTCGAGTAAAAGACTGTCACCACTTGGGGCTCTACTATGAGACCACCCAGAGAGCCCCCAGAGGTTAGAGTCTGTGCAACTGAGACTACTGGCTGAACAAAAACTAAACACTAAGAAGACTATCTTATTATTCAAGTGCTGTTGTTGCATTAGTGGGTATCCATAGTAACAAGTGATTGTGTTCCCAGTATTTAGATTTGTCTAAATTTGCAAAGGGCAACTCTGTTTGTGGATAAGAGTGGGAACTTATGGGTAAGATGGCTGTGACTGTCCCTAGTGACCTTTGAACTTAAATGTGTTGGGGACATGTGGTTTATGACAACCAAATCATGGGTAAACAACACAACAAACAGTGCATCTTTAAAATCAGACATTACAATTAATTTTAGTGAAGGTGCTAGGAAATAAATGTAATTGTTACAATTTATAATTTTGACTTAATGTTCCAACCTTCAATTCTGTTGTGTACAAAGTATGAGGAAGTTCAATACGAGTTAAATTAAGTTGGAGAAGCTGTTCATGTACAAGGGAATTAGTTTTTAGAAATTGGTCCAGTCCTGAAAGTTATGATGCCTCAGGGACTAGTTTCCCTGAAAATCAAAGTTCTTCAAATCTGTCCAAACTTTGTCATATGAAAGCTTGTTCATGGTCTTTCTGAAATCATAAAAAGATGTTTGGCATTTTACCATCATGTTTTCAAGGAAATACAGTGTCTTGTTTAGAGTTAACATGGTATTGGACAGCGATATTGGATTCTTAAATGGCTTAATAATCAAATCATTTTGATCTCGGTGACCCCTTATTTTTTTTCTTCATTTTAAGTGAGAACAGGCTTGAGTTTTCTTGAAGAAAATAACAGCAAAAGTTCAAAACTTTTACTCTAGAGGTTCGTACTACGTGAAGAAAAAATCGTAATCCTTCTACTTTTCATACTTTAGTACAATGTACATGTAGATGAAATAACAAAACCATGTTTTTATGTTATGTTGTTTTCCTCATGCACCTTAAATTCTTCTGAAGATGAAATGTGTTATGGTTATGTAGATGTAATTATTCAATACTAGTCTAAAAGTGACAAATTATGTAATTATGTTTTGTCATGATCTGTATATGACACACAAAAAAAAGAACAACATACATTGTAACTATTATGAACTGCCAAGTAATTCCATTCAGTAAGTAAAGAAATTGTTGATTTGTTTAAATCGGAAAGGACCCTTCAGGACTATCAAACCTTTGTTTTGCATGTGTTTGATTTAGCCTAGAATCCAGTTGTGTGGGCATTTTGCTCATTTTACTATAAAGGTTGTATATTCAAACCTATTATGAGAATACTACTTCTCTCGCACAACGTTGAATATGGTAATCCTGTTTAAATTGTACAGCTCAACCCTCTGAGTTAATTCTAATCACATGGTGACACTATTGACGTCCTCTCACTGTGAGAAGAATTAAAATCCCAATAAGAATTAATTTGTGCCTATTTTTCTGGCAGTAGCTCCATTAATGCAATAGGTCATTAGCAAATGTGACAGCAAAATCCCCACATGACTGGATTGTATGCCAAGTGTTTGGTTTGAAACTGCTACAATATTTGGATTTAGTGATCTGATAACAGATTCCTGGTGACCTTTAAGCAGTGGTGTGGAATATTTCAAATGTATTTTTAGTAGCACTATTTTGTCCAAACTTGTATTTTTAGTTTTGAATCTGTGCAATGTTGGTATTTTAAAAAAAAGGAGGGGGTGAAGTTCAGAAATAAATTTACCTTGTGATTTCATTCTTTGTTCTCTGTGTAGTTGGTTTGGTACGAAGCAAAGATGGTGGTTTCCAGAGAATTGCTAAATGATGGATGAATAAAATTAGTGTTGACTTGAAGTCTTGGGAAACATATTAGACACTATTTTGATCAAAAAGGTGCTAATAAATCTATACACATGTACATGTAGTGTTACATGAGCCATTGACCCTCTTGGTGGAGGGTCTAGATGCGTGAGCTAATTACCATTAGTTTTACACTTTCCTGTGTTCATCCTGTATGAAAGTATTCTATTTTAAAATATACTAAAACATCTTGGCTGGGTTTGTGAGTGACTGTGTGTTGTTGTTTTTGTTGTTAGTTTTTGTAATTCTGGAATAGAGTACTGGATGGCAGAATGTACATGTTGTGTTGATACGGCTTTGATATACTACAAAACCAATTCAGAAGATTGTTATATGTGAATGATAGGTAATAGCATGAGTATATAAAAAAAATACTAATAATTAATTAGTTTCAAAATCATGAATCAGTAAAAAAAAGAAAGAAAAATAAAGAGTGGCTATGATAATATAGAATTAGTTTTTCAAAGCGAGTTTCTTACTCGAACCAGGAAGCCAGACATGAATCTGTAGAATATGGAAATTGTTTAACCGATGTAAACAAAAACGAAGGTGACACATGAAGGTGACATCTAACCCTGACTAGCTAGCGCCCTCTCTGCGTTTTTGAGGTCAAGCAATGTAAAATACGTCATCGTGTCAAATCATAGTCATGTGACGGAGAACTCCCACATGACGACCTCGAATGACCATTGCTGCCAGCCATTCATCTTCATTCTCATTCTACGCGATCACACGAAATGACTTGATAGAATGTCAGTCACATGTTGTTTTCTACACAAAGAGTATTGATTCGATTTTAACATCAGTTTCTAGAAAACACCTCATTCACAGATCTGTATAACAAACCCTGAACAAACCCAGTGCGGCGTCATCTGAAAATATTTTATTCACAAAGCCTAAGGTTATGATTGAATCCACATGTTGATAGCAAGGTCAAGACTAGACTGATAACTTCGGCGTAAACAATGTCAGTGCAAGTGAAATCATCCCGACCAGAGACGACACCGCTACTATTTGACAATTCGGGTCGTGGTGATGCAAGTAGTTGGCTTGAATCTAATGGACTTGATAGTATAGAAACATCTACGGCGTCTACACCACAGGCGACGCAAGCTCCTAACACAAATAGAAACAGTATTCTCGGGGCAGTTTTCATCATAGTCAATGCGTGTCTTGGAGCTGGTGTTCTAAATTTTCCCTATGCTTATGCTGCTGCTGGTGGGATTGCCGTTAGTGTGCTATTACAAACGGTAAGTCAGTGAGAGGGAGGGAGGGAGCGAGGGGTAAGCTAAGGGCAGGCGATTGCATGCATGGGGATTTTGAATTTTGATTTCCCGTGTAGATTATGGGGAAATAATAACGAATCAGATCATGGGAGTAGAAGGGTGTATGTTGATACATTTCTGTACAACAGTACATCTAATATTTTTATAACTGTATCATACATTTACATGTACATTTAGATCTGTCGATGCGACGATGGTCATACATTTGGTACCTAAAAGTGCCTACACTGCCATAGTCTGCAAACATAAACAGTCTTACAAACTACATTATAGAGTTAGTTCTTATTTATAGTAATCATTCGTAGAGGTACAAAGAGATGAAGATTGTCTTGGAGAATGGTTCATCATATTGCAAAAGTAACAACTGGAATGGGCAGGCAAATTAATAAACATTCAAAAAAAGTATGCATGTGCAAAGCAATAGCACCACACCCAGAGCAACAATCAAATGTCTATAATTTACCAAGGTAACGACTTTGTTGGATAAGCAAGTGAATAAACATTAAAAAATGTTTGCAAATATGCATAGCAACAGTCAAATAATGGTGCACATTGCATGGGTAACAAATATGGATTGGCATGTGGATAAACATTTTTTTTTAATATCATACATTTTACAGTTGCGCTAGTACAATGCCATTGGCTCTATTTTCACTAATTACCAGACTGATATGATACACTGTGTGCATGTACAAGAAGGCATTTTAGATACTACCAATGTTTCATATTTTGTTTTCCAGCGAAATAAACAAAAATAAGTCTATAACAAAACTTTCAGGGTTTATAGTACATTGTAGTTGACTGCATGTAGCTCCACCAAAGCAAAATAATAATCTTGTTGACGTATAGACCAGCTATAAATATAATTGTGCTGCAAGCTTGATGTTTTAGTTTGTTATTCAGAACTTAAACTTAATTCTCTTTTTCCAGGTGTTAGTAATATTTGCCTGTATTGCCTTATTGGTGTTAGCATTTTGTTCTGATGTCCATGGAACTAATACTTATGAGAATGCTGTGGCATCACTATGTGGTAAAGCTGTCCATGTTGGATGTCAAATCACTGTATTGTTTTATGCTTTTGGAGCCTGTATCACATACCTTATAATCATTGCTGATCAGCTGGATAAAGGTGAGCAAGCTTGGATTACCCTCTCCAATCCTGTCATTGTCTTGTAGTAGAGTCTTATCAAAGTTTGGCAGAGAGTGATTACGATACTATCCACTACTGTCATCACAAAATATTGGTAGTTTTATCCATAGAGGTATGGGGAAGATACCATGTTTTATCAAAGCTTGATCTGGTATACTGGTTCTTTAGTCCTCAATGGTCTCCCTTAAACGTACAATTGGGACATGTTTTTTCATCAAATAAGCAAAAAGATATATTCACTGAAAATATTACTTATAAAAAGTTATCGTATCTGACAGTGGTAATTAGTGGTCAAACTTTCTAGTGATTTAAACATGATAGTAATTTTGTTAATTAACGCATCCGAACTGATCAGATAAGGTTCAATAGTGCTTTAGGCATGGTGTGTGTGTGTGTGTGTGTGTGTGTGTGTGTGTGGATGACTTAAACTCAAAAATCGCCAGACCGATTGCCTTGTATTTAGTGGGAACATTACTTTTGGTGTCTAGTTGGGAAATTGTTCAAAGCAAAATGATCACATCACAGGTGTGTGATTTCAGTCAAAAAATGTCATTTTTGGTCAAAAACAACTGGGCACTATTAAAGATTTGGTGAGAATATGCTTAGGGATGTATAGATTAGGATTTGTTCATGACATGATGATTCCATCAATAACATGCAAATTAGAGCTAAAAATGTGTCTTTTTGGTCAAAATTTCCAAAAGTACTGAGTAAATTGGGCTGAAATTTCATGGGATGCATTTGGGAGGTGTATAGATGAAGAAATATTAAACATATAATGATGTCATCAGCGATATACAAATTAGGTGTAAAAATATGAATTTTGGTCAAAAAGACAAGATTATTTGACACAATTGGCCTTAGCAACCATGACCACTCCCTTAGCAACAACCAAATGCCAGTATAGTTTGCTAAAATAAATAAACATTCAAAAAATGTATGCAAATTTACCTAGCGACAAGACCACCCCGTAGCAACAGCCATATGATGATGTATATCACAAAGATAACATCAGGGATTCATAGACAAGTGAACAAACATGCAAAAAATGTATGCAAATATGTCTAACAACATGACTACGCCCAAAGCAAATGATTGTGTATATTGCAAAGATAACAACATGGCTGGATAGGCAACCAGATAATCATTCAGCAAATGAATACCTATATCTAGGATGGATCAGTATGTGGATAAACATTTTTAACTGTGCAGGTGTGCTATAATGCCATTGGTACTGTTTACAATGTCTCTATTGAGTTCCAAATAATGAGATTATTCTCAATAATAAATATGCTTTTCAATATTTGTGGTGAAGTATTCAGCATATAATTAATGAAATATAAGGATCAAGAAATATCAGCAAAATATCAGCAAAATCACTGAAGGTGATATTTTGTTTTTCTTTGAATAAATTGAATAGATGTTGAATCATGCTTGCAAGTCATGTTTTCTTTTTCATTTGCAGTATTTGAATTTATCCACCATGGCAATGATTTCTGTGAATACTGGTATTACAATAGAAAATTTACACTTACAGTAGTGGCAGTGCTCTTTATATTACCGCTATGTTTTCCTGCAAAAATTGACTTCCTAAAATACTCAAGGTAAGAGTGCTACATGTATGTACTGTACATCCAATAAAACTAAACATGGCAAAAAAAAACCATGATATTGGTCCAAAAAATTTAAACTCCAAAATTACTCGGCAGATTGACCTGAAAATTGGTGGGAACATTCTTAGGGGTGTGTAGATATTCCAAAACTACTGGACAGATTGGGCTGAAATTTAATGGGGATGTATTTGGGGATATGTAACAAAGAACTAATAAGCATGTGATAATCTCATAAGCAGATTATATGCAAATTGGGAGTAAATATGTGAATTTTGGTCTAAATTTTATATCTCAAAAAGAACTTGGTTGATGGGCCAAAATGTGGTCAGATGTGTCCAGAAGTGTTATGCTGTAGATGTTGTTCAAAACATTTTGAGACAGTTGCCCAGGCAACCATGACCACGCCCTTAGCAACAGCCAAATGCTAATATATTTTGCAAAAATAATATCATCTAATAGTCAAGTGAATAAACATTCAAAAAAAGTATGTAAACATCCCTAGTAACAAGACCACGCCCTTAGCAACAGCCAAGTGCTAATATATTTTGCAAAAATAATATCATCTAATAGTCAAGTGAATAAACATTCAAAAAATGTATGCAAACATCCCTAGTAACAAGACAATGCCCATAGCAACAGCCAAATGATGTTGTCTATTGCAAAGACGACAGGAATGGACATGTGAATAAACATTCAAAAAATATGTGCAAATATCTCTAGCAACAAAATCACACCCATAGCAACAGCCAAATAATGTGTGTATATGTGATTGTGTATATCACAAAGATAACAAGGATGGTTAGGCAAGTGGATAAGCATCCAGAAGGTGAATTCAAATATGCCAAGCAACAAGACTGTGCTCATACCAACAACTACATGATGGTATGGTGTATATGGTAAAGGTAACAACAGGGTTTGATAGGCAACTGGATTAATATAAGCAATAAAGTTGCAGTTGTTTTATGCCATTGATGCTATGTTTTAGGCTATAATTAGTCAATTATATTATGTTAATTGTTACTACCTGCATGCATCGATTTACAGTATGATTATTAATGTATACAAATGTCAACAACTGACCAATACTGTTTTCAAAACTTGGGAGAACACTTGTAATGGAAAAGTTCTCTGCAATACACCTGAGAAAGTTACAAAATGTTCCTCTTTGAACTTTTCACCCTCTTGTTCTTCTTTTCAGTCTATTTGGAGTCCTTGCCACTATTTATGTGGTCATTATAGTTGTCTTCCAGTACTTCTCAGGCAATTACACCCCACCAAAACAACTTGACAGTCATCCGACAAGTTGGTTGGATATGTTTGCAGTTATTCCTGTTATCTGCTTCGCATTTCAGGTAAGCTAGTGGTTCTTATGTTTTTAGACAACATAGATTATGTTTGTTGTTGGTAGCATTTCCCCAATCATGCTTAGGGTTGCAGAAAGCTCAGACCACTAGAAGAAAGGAAAAGCAACTTGTGAACTATTGTAGTGTCCTATACCTCATAGATTCACTCATTATTTAAAGGTGATTCAAAATGCCCCCTACCACAACCTTGAAAAATGTTCTTTATATATCTCTTAATAACTTGAGTCTTAACCAGTACATGCAAAGCTAACCATTCAAAATTGCATGATAAGTAAGAAAAAGTTAAAACTGGCAATCAGCAGTGACCCAAACAGCCATGAATTTACAGTTGTACTGCCTATTCTCCCTTTGGAGATTTTGACATTATTATAGAGGGGACGGTTTGATGCCAGTTTGTATAGTAAGCAATGGCAGACAGTAGGAATTCTGACTTTGATACTCATCAGAATTGATCTGAGAGTGATGAATCTTCTTTCAATGATGATTTTACCATGTTCAATAGATTGATTTGGCTTTTTATGTAGGTGATGTGTCGTACAATATTAGCAACATGGACCTCTATAAAACTAGGAGCTCAACTACTGTTACAAGTCAATATCAAAATGCCTCTAATGATAACTAGAATGTATTGACCCAAAAAATAATCATTCGAACCAAGCATGATGTTCTAATTGCCGATTTTTTTCCCATCCCAGAAGTTGATTGCTACTAAAGTTCAATGGTTTTGCGGTGTAGGCCTTTACTACCTTGGCAAGACAAAAAATGATGCCAGCCTAATTTTTTTGTCTATATATGGAATGACAGTGACCTGTAAATGTTTCACAGTTTTTGTTGTGGTCTTGTAATAAAGTTGTATTGTCAAATGCTTTGCTTGTGACACCGAATTTACATGTATTATTTTCGACCAGGGCTGTCTAGAGCGCAGTACTCTGGGACCCACATAAAACCTCAGAAACTTGCATTCGGACTGAACAGAAGTACATGTAGGTCTCATCGACTTGTTGGGGACTCAATTTATTGCGTGTTTTTGGTCATGGTGTACAAGTGATAATTATTAGGGGTATTTAATTATCGGTAGTTGGGAGGTAGTGTTGTCAAGGCAATAGTTTTGTTTTGCAGAAGTCGTCGCAGCCGCACCATGCAGTAGCACCCTTCCCTGATCAAAGCTGAATAGTGTACCTATGGACTCGGAGACCACACTTGGCTTGAATTTATCCATATAATCCATATTTATCAATTAGATATATTGCAAAATTCTTACAGAAGTAATGTCTCTAACTTCAAAACAAACAGAAATTGGAGCGAACATGGCTCCGATCTAGTTGCAGGCTCTCGCTCATAACCATGCATTGGGTCATGACCTTGATTGCTGGCGTCAATATTGTCCAATCATATAGAATATCATGAACACATCTTGATATTTGATTTGTTGGTTTCCTAAACTGTATACTTCTGATACCATGATTCTTAACAAAATTCTTCGAATGAATATTGGATTGTTGTATGATGTGCCATTGCAACAAGGGAATACATGCAATTTTTTTAGACTCGTCATTAAATGAAAATGTGAGACTCGCGAAATTTCATAATTCTGCTGATAATAAAGTCCAGTTAATAAACCTCCTTTTGTTTACATCATTTTTATCTAAATTTGGCAAGTAAGTTATATAAACCTCGCCTTTAGAGTGGTACTTAGTGCTATTTAGATGCAATGACTCGAAGCGTGCTTCCATATGATCAGAGCAAATCGAATCAATTAGCGTACATATTATGGGACAAAAATATTGAGGTGCTGCATGTCATGATACATCTTCTTGTAGTTTTCCGTGAATATTTGAATAAAAAATATTAAATATATGAAATACCCCGAAATTACAATTATACATGTATATCGAGTCTAGCCGTTTTCATTTATTTTGCTCATTTAAAAAATATGGGAGGACATATATGGAAACTTCAAATTGACATTAGCAAGGTAGTGTGGGTAAATGGTCCACTGATATCTATTACAACCATCAACGATGCATTTTTTTCACAATGTTGTTGAGTTTTAGTCACGTATAGACTATGCTCGTCATAGCCTGAATGCTAAATTATTCTCTCTATGACGTTACAAAATGGCATGATCATCAGTGGTGGGATCAGAAATACCTGAAAACTCTCAAAGTAAAACCAATAGGAACTGACTGAAAAACTGTCATTTTAAGGTGTTTGCAGACACTTTTTTAGCTCCGCTGTCAGCGAAAGCTGAAAGCGTAGCTTTAGGTATAGGTGAGTATAGAGTATAGAGGTATAGGTGAATCATAGGTGTCCGTCAACTTTTTTTATTTTCATCATCTTCTCCGAAAGTAACAGCCAGAATACTTCAATATTTGGTGTGCATGTCCTGGGAGGAGGCTATTCAGATTTGTTCATGCCAAGTTGATCTGTGCCATTTTCAATTTTTTATGATTTTTTTTTCAAAAATGATATTTTCATCATCTCCTCAAATACTACTTGTCAGATTGCTTTGATATCTGGTGTGTTGATGCACAGAGGGTAGCTTACTTAGATTTGTTAATTTCAAGTCTTCTTTTCTATTTTTGATGATTTTTTTTTTTGTAATTTGAAAAAAAAAATTAATATGTTAATGAGCATTATGACCGACGCCATATTGGAAATCAGACCACGAGACTTTAAGTAAACTGTCACTTTTCAAAAGACACTATTGACGTCAAACAAGCAATGTAATATGTGCCATAGTCATAATTCTATGCATTATGCAGCCAAATGACAAGCGTGTGTTCGAAACAGGGTTGTAAACTTCAAATCCAAATTCTGCACCCCTTCTACATAATCAACCAGTCCACAACATCCTTATTTGCATACATCTATCCTTCAGTTTGCGACCATTACACTTTGAATGGCTGCTCACGGGCCTTATTTTTGGGTATTTTCAACTCGCCATAACTTTCACTAGAGTCCACCATTTTAGATACTGTAAACGCCTAAACCTCAACTGACATCTCTTCTTTCGTACCAGCAAAACAAATTTTGGAATTACATTTAGGAATACTGATTTTCCGACGAATTCGGGACGCATTCTTGAGGCCCTAAAACTTCGACCCGGTTTTTCGCTCATAGTTTTACAAATTTACGGACCGGAAAGTTTTACAAATTTCACAAAAAGATGGATTTTTATGTGTTTCAAATAACTATGGCAAGTAAATTTAGTAGGATCGTTGTGTAACGCTCCGTTCAAGAATTTTCGGTAGAAAACGACTGATTTGACCAGAAGCTGAAGCTGACCTTGTTTGACCAGGCGATTTTCCACAGCAAGTAGTAACACAGGACACGTTCTTGGTACTCACTAAAATCACACTTCAGACCCACTATAAAAGTTTGATGTTTTCCGACAACATGTAACTTGTGATTAATTCTATATTGTCGTTCAATTTGGAGTGACAGTGAACCAGAATGAAGACGACTCACGTAAGGAAGGCATGCCTAGGCATGCGGTTGAAGTTATGCAAGAGCATTCTCACTGCCGACTGTGAATCGACCAAACTTTGTTTATTGGCCGACAGTTTAAACGACATGAATGTGTCTTTTGCCATTTCCAAATTGCAAATATTTGGCAAGTAAAAATAATTAAAATAATTAAAACTTTAATTTGGCTTCAGACTTTCCATTATGTTTTTCGTATCTTTCCCCGTTTTACATGTAAATCCGAAAAGGTTCTCTCTGGTCATGTCAGTGGTTAGTCCTGCTTACATACGACAGGCGGTGCACGAGTCTATATTGCTGACTTGACTCTAAACAAATAGTAGGGACAATTGTCAGAATCGAGTCCCAGAGTACTCCGTATGCAAGTACGACTAGTCAGTGATCATACCGGAACTGCTTTGAGTATGAGCGAGGTGAGGCATGTTGAGGTATTTTGTTGAGAATTATAAATGTTGTGAAATGTCAAGTACATGGTTTAAATACAATGGAATGATGAAAAAAAATTGGCCGAATCTGCTGACAGGTGCCGGTCACAAGAAGCTCCGTAAATTAAAATATCAGACGATGTTATATCTACTACAACTAGTACAAGTTGAATGTTGTTGACTTGGTAAATTTGTTAGAAAATTGAAATTCGAATTGCCTCAAAATTATTTTAGATCCCTAGTTTATTTCATTCATCATTAAAGCTGTAAGACACTGGAATTATTTATAGCCAACCTCAAAATCCTCTTGTGTGCATTTCCCAGTCATTTTTTTCCTGAGATTTTGTGCAATTTTTCATAACAGTAGATTTTTGTTATAAAATGGTGACTATGGTATAAAAGTACAATACATTACCAACTTTCTGTGTAAAATGTGTTTTATAGTGAGACATCATATGAAACCACTAACCACTTTATTACATCGCTAAAACAAAACTGCATAGTGAAGAGCTGAAGAACTGAACCACTTCTACATGTTACCAAAATAAAAAATAAAATAAAAAAAAAACAGTGGAGCTATTCTGACCGATAGGTCGCTTGTTAAATTTTTAAAACCAGAATATGTTTCACGAATATGTCATCTAGCAAAATAGCAATAGTGAATGAAAGTATTTTGAATCCCCTTTAATAAACTTATTCTTAACACTGAACCCATGAGGGATGGCCCTCACTGGACTTCTTGGGAGACAAGTGTTTATATGCTTAAAGAACTATCCAGTATAAATAAAGATTATTATTATTATTATTATTATTATTATTATTAGACTGGCATATCCACTAATTGTTGAAATTAAAATAGAAAGCCGAGATTGTGCATGTCTGGTTTTGAAAACTTTTAATATATACATATTTCCATTCGGGCTGTTTTGTAAATATTTATTCAGTTATTTTGTTAAGGAAAGTATTAAATTAAGGAAATTTAACCATCTTGACTTCCATAGAGCTGTGTCTTGTTACCCTTCAAATTTAGTGACATCTTTGACTTAAATAGTTCAAAAGTACCTTCAGTGTTTGCATTTGTTGTTGGGGATGTGTCTTCTACAAAGATTCGTTCACATTCAATATGTGTTAATAAATATATTTCTACATTGTTCTCCATGTTATGTGTAATTTGTCTGTGTTTTTCTTCACTTTTGTAGTGTCATTTAAGTGCAGTTCCAGTGTATGCAACACTACAAGACCGCTCCATGAAAACATTCAGTAAAGTAACAGCTTTGTCACTGTCATTGTGTTTTGTTGTTTACCTGCTGACTGGTATATTTGGATACTTGACATTTGGGGATAAGGTCAAGAGTGATTTACTACAATCCTATGATGCAAAGGACATCTCTGTAACGATAGCAAGGTTTATGATTTCCATCTCAGTGCTTACTTCAATACCAATATTGAATTTTGTTGGAAGGTATGTTTTATATTTCTGTGTTCATCTCTGTACTGACGTCAATACCACTACAGCATGTTATAGGTGCCTGTTCACTGGTTCTGATCAATACAACCACATAGAAACAAACAGAAAACTGCGCATTCTACCACTGCAGAACGAAATGGTGCCTATTTGTTTCCTTTTCTGCAAAGCACCGACAGTACATTATGTATTGCGTCAGGCCACATTATTGTGTCAATGTATTAATCTTCATGAATCAAGGAAATGCTTAAACAGGATAATTTTTCTTGCAATTGTCTTTATTTACATCTGCGCTGCATTTTGATTTTTGGCAACGTTACTTTTAGAGACAACCAGCCAGAATGTCATAACATTGTATCAATTTCCAATGAAAAGAATATCGATCGATATGTCCACTGTTGAGTTACAGTGGAAAGTTTGTATGTATATTACTCACACGTCTCAATATTTTGTCATTTTAGGACCTCGTATCTTACGTATATCAGTCTTTTTTCGGTAATTTTGATTCAACTTGGATGAAATGCCCTTGTAATTTGTACTTTTCATAACTTTTGTTTTTTGACCAAAAATGGCATTGTTTTACCCAAATTACACACATGATGCGATCATGTTGCTTTGAACACTTTCCCAACTAGATACCACAAGTAATGTACCACCAAATACCAAGGCAATTGCTCTGGCAATTTTTGAGTATAAGTCATGCGCATGCTCACACACACACACACACACACACACACACACACACACACACACACACCACACCACACCACACCATGTCTTTATTAGTTTAGTTGTACTAATGTACATGTACAGTTTCTTGTTAGTTTTTGTGTGGTTGTATCAAACAGAGCCAGGGAACAGTAACCAGCAATTTGCTGTTACAGTATTGAATTTTGTTGGAAGGTATCATAGATCGTACACAAGTAAAATTGGACCTACAAATGCCCAAAATTTTGAGTGAAAAACGATAAAACAATAACATTTGTGATTCAAAATGGCTGTGTGATACCAACTACTGACTGAGACAGTTACATATAGGTAATGAGATAACAGTATTTTTTAAGCCTTGATTATTGCAGACGTGACGACATTGGTAGAAGCGAGATTCCCTCTGTGAAATGCTGACAGAAATGCATCTTTTCATGTAGGGTCTTTGGTTATATATGTACTGTACTATATTTCTGTATTAATCTTGATGATTTTTTGTTAATACCAATGTTGAAATTATTGGAAGGTACTTTTTACATTTCTGTGTTGCTTATTCACTTTGCTGTTGTATTATCTTGTGAGTCAATCTCATCGCAACTTAATGGGATTAATTCAGTATTTTACTTTCAAATTGATAAAGTGTGCAATAGAAAATAGATAACAATTATTTTTTATATCAAATGGACCGTGTTTGTGAAAGAGATGTCAGTAGTTTCCAGCATTCAGTGAAATATTATGATGTAGTATTATGTAACAGGATCACCCAATCACATTTTCTGATTAATTCACCATGTGGCATTGTAGTAACTGTGGGTAGTATTTTACCTCCATTGTGATATGAAATAGTAATACATGTACAATTCTAGATTTAAGATGCTAGATTGCACTGATTGGTTTTGACCTAAGCTGTGAGACAAATTTATCAGACCATTCAACAGTAAGTGACATAAGCCAATTTCTTAATGCTGAACTTCTACACCATTCAACGATATATACTAGCAGCATGAATATTACCTTGGAAGTATTTGATTGTATAGATTTAATAAGAACCCAACAGTGTTATTATATCCAAAGATATTCAAACTGTTCTAACAACAGTTACTTTTAATTTTTTACAGGGCGGCATTGCATGGCATTATGTCTTCTATGGGTGGTATGTGTCTGTTCTTTGTTCACTACAAGGAGAGAGTCTTCCGTATCTCGCACACCTTGATATGGTTTGTTGCAACTTTGCTGTTAGCCTTGTTTATACCAGATATTGAGTTGGTTATATCAGTCATAGGCTGCCTAGCTGCTGCTTTTATTCTATTCTATCCAGGTAAGTAAAAAGATGCACAAAAGGTATTTTACAAAAAAATAGTGAACAACTTTGAAATTTATATTTAGGGAAGCTCTGTACCACCAACTTATTTCAAGTGGTTAATTGAAAAGATGCAGGGTAGGGTGTAAGATCATTTGTCATTTAGCTTCCCAGCAGAGCTCCAGATCATAACACGTGCAACATATACAAACTGATATTCATGCATGTGTAGTCAGTAAGCCACTTCACCGTCTATTTTACAGCTGTACTGAGCAAGTTATTAGCTGATGCCAACATGGAACAATAAAATAATCACCCACTTTTCTCAATTAGACTTTTATAAAGAAGAGTCTTAATTATTTCTCTTGATGTGAAGTTACATATTTAAATTAAATTTTAAATGCGATAGATTTTGATAAGAACTGTATTCCTGAAAAATCACTTACTACCCCAGTAGTCAGTCATAGATAGTTGCATAACTAAACACTGTCATTCATCAAATTGAGAACAACATTGAAATATATATACATGTACATAACATGAGCAAGCGCCACAAATAGTTAGGTTTCCATGGCAACAAGTACTAGGCAATAATACAATACCATTCAGTATGCAAACATTTACATGTACATATCCTTAGATTCTTAACTTACTTATAGTGTCTGCAAGATAAAATTTGTCTGCCAGTGTACAAATGTTTTGGTACACATTGTTAAATACATGTACTTCTCTGGGAAACTCCCAGCAATTTATAGATATTCTTTTCACACAAGACAGTAACTAGGATATTCTGGAGATACATGTAAACTTAACTTGATTTATGTACTTGTTTTACAGGGATATGTTTATTTAAAGCGGGAGTCTTAGAAGTGACTGAGAGTAACATCAAGAACAATTGTTTGACAGTTATAGGGTTCTTTTTCACGGTACTAGGTGCGTTTGTGTTTGGAGAGAGTCTTACTTTAGCTATTATGGATGATATTCGTGATCTAGAAACCAGGACCATATCAGGCCCGCCTTGTGCATAAATTTAAGGAGAAAAAATATGCCCAGTAGCCCATTAGATAGATATAAGTCACGTACACATATCTCATACAATTCTTATATTAAAAAGTGATTTGTACTTGTCATGTCATGTCATCTACAATACAAAATGCCTCATGTGGCTCTTGATGTCCAGTCCATCATCAAAAATCTGCCTATTCGGCATTTATCAGGGATTTTAAAGTAGCCACACCCGGTGCTCATTATGTACCTGCCAACCACAGCCTGTATTTTTGATTAAAAAGTCACAAATGCCAGCCTGCCACACATCTAGCAGAATAACTTATTACTGTTGGGCTAGGGTGTCATACTTTTTTATCTTGACAAAGTTCAGACACATTACAAAAACTTGGTATATGCATGCAAGGCTTATTCTGAACATAAGAAAATGTGAACAGTAGCCAGTCTACAATACCTTTACATAATGTAATGCCATGAAGGTACTAAGAACTCTACCTCCATGTGTAATACCATCTAGTTGTTGATAGAAAAGATTATCTATAAATTGCTCCTTTGGAGATGTGATCACACATGGAAGTGTAACCCATTATACTTCCATGGACCACATAAGTACATAAAATATTTAAACAGGTGAGATATTGGAGTGACAGTGCGGAGTTTACAAAAATAATTCCAGTAGATACAGGCTATACCACAGACTATGCAACGCTATGACTTGTTAGGTGAATATCTCTTCTACTAGTATTCTAAACTACATACATGCAATGCTCAAAACATTGAAGAAATTAATTTAGTGTACAAACTTCATTCAAATCTCTGGTAGGCTATCCCATGTCACATTCACTATATATTTTTACCACACATGACCTTTTTAGGTTCAGTAATGCTATAGGCATGCTAAAGTATCTGTCTGTGTGTGTGTGTGTGTGTGTGCGTGTGTGTGTGTTGACAACTTAAACCCAAAAAACACTCTGCCGATTGTTTTGATATTCAGTAAGGATGTGCCCTTTGGTGTCTAGCCAGGAAATTGTTCAATTCATAATGATTGCACCAGAGGTGTGCGTTTTGAATCAAAACTGTAATTATTAGATGCAAAGAGCATCCTGTCTCAAGTCAGAGTGCAAGTTATATAGTTTTATTGATGTCATGAAATCATTTAGTCTGTTATGTGTTAGTTAACACCTAGGTCTCAATGGAGGGGGGGGGGGGTATTTCTCACCTACTTCAATGGCACCAGGGGGTATTTCTCACCTACTTATCAATGGCACCAGGGGGTATTTCTCACCTACTTATCAATAGCACCATGGGGTATTTCTCACCTACTTATCAATAGCACCATGGGGTATTTCTCACCTACTTATCAATGGCACCAAGATTAACATGTTTGAGATTGCATGAACACACATTTATTAGCACAGCTGAACTATGTTCATTCATGCTAGGTTCAAGACAAAATATACATAGGTTCATACATGCTATAGAAGGAAGGAGTTACTTTGTCATCGGGTACGCCCCATTGGCTGGAAATAAATCTATACTGCCATAAAGAATGGCAACCATAGTAGTGAACAATCAAGACATTTAGTCATAAGCTAATTATCATGGAATATATGTTTTGTGTGGATGTTATTGACCCGGTTTATTGGTGATATTAATCAAGAATGACGAAGTACTATGGTTATTCTTAATTGCAGCATAGTTGAACTGTTTCAAGAAAATGATCAACTAATGCAACATTTGAGGTTCACCATGTCCATCTTTTGTAACAAAAATGTAACAAAACTAAAAAAAAAAAAAAAAGGGGGGGGCTTTTTCGAATGCTAGGTCATTTTGTTCTAAACAGAATTCATTAGCAAAAAAGGTTTTAAGAATGAATTCCAAAACTATGATATATTATCGAGAACTCAAATGTTGATAAACACAGCCTGTACAACATCTCTGGAAAAGAATCAAAATATTGTAGAAAATTGTATTCTAAATAGCACTCGTAGTGTTGAAACTTTATAATATTTTGTCTTTTTTCAAAATTAGAATTTTGAACTCCATGTAGTAGACTAGTACATATTCCCTTGAGCACCCAGACTAGAAGTAATGATCTATGTCTGGGTATTTGCACTTTGTAATTGTGTTGTATTGTCAGATAAAAAGTGTATTTCTTTTGCAATGAATTTACATACAACCAAATATTTTTGTCAAGACACAATTTTTAAAACTTTAGTGCAATGTATATTTCATGTCTAATAATCATATTCAGAGATAATTCCCTACATAAATTATCCATCTCAACCTGTTTAGTTCCCCGACGAGCACTGCCCAGCAGAAGGGACTTGTACGTTGGGTTCTGTCTGGCCGTACCCGTGCGTTCACCCGCATATCTCTGGCATGCACCAACTGATTTCAACCAAACCTGGTATAAAGTTAACATACTTTGTGAGACACATGCATGTCACTTTGTTTTATGATGGTTGAATGGCGGCCATATGTGTTGTTAAATTTCACAATATGCATCATAAGTTTGGAGGTGTAATATGTAGTGATTCCATTCAAGTCCCTACACCCATATTATCAAATATGAGCTTTCTTTTATGACCCTGACCTTTGACCTTGAAAGTCTTCAAATAGCCAAATATGGGTTATCTTCATAGCTTTTTAATCAAATGTTTCAGATGATGGTGATATTTTAATCATGTCTTGGTTTTTACTATGTGAGGCATACACGTCACTTAATTTTACAACCTTAAACTGAATAGCAAAATGGCAACCGTGTTTGTGATACACAAGCACATTTTGCCTGTTATCTACCCTCACATTAACAATGATGAACTTTCTAATGGGACATTGACCTTTGACCTTGACAAATGTTTTCAAGGTGAAATGACCAAATTTATTTTTTTATGTTAACACAAGAAGTTGAATAAACAAAGACTTGATCCATTTAAATGTCTATAACAGAAAGATCAGCTTTCTTTCCATATCTTGACCTTTGTGTTTACTCTCCATATTCAAAGTCAACAAATGCAATTGGTCAAGAAATTATGAAGTTTTGTATCTCAAGACACCATTCAGATTTACACAATAAGTTTGCCATAAAACCTACAAGTTGGGAACCATGTCTTCAATTGAAGGCTTGTTCATGTAAACTTTTAAAAAGAAAAGACACACTTAAAATGAAGGATTTTGAGGATTTACTAGGATTTTGAGGATTTACATATTTTGCATTTACATTTAAAGATGTACGAGTAAGTTATATACCGTGAGAGTAACACACATTGTAATGTTACCACTATATTAGAATATCACAGCTGTACATGTATTTAATCCATTTGAAATGGCTATAACAATGCAGAGAAGATTAGTTGAATCGATTTTATACCCACTTTTGAAGACCCTACAATGTAAACGATGTCAAACTATTTGTAATGAGTTTTGTGGCACTAGTATAAGACCTTGAGATCTTTACATGTCAGGGGTCATTTTAAGAGGTATTATCATTATTTTACTGTGTATTTAAGGCAAAATAAACATAAAGCTATCATGCTATTAACTATAAGAAAGCATGATGATAATAGATGTAATGTGCACTTTATGCAAAATAATTTGGAATCCAGCCTTTCAATGAGCAGAATGTAAATTTTGTTAGAATTACAAGAATCTATAATGTGTTATGATGTGACTAGCATTGCTTGATGAGTCAGCTGTTATCAATTTTAAATTAAAAAATCGCTAATTGCATTTCAGAGGCTGTTTCTCATTTTATTGATGTACCACTAGATGGAACAAAACTTTTAAAATTTCAGTAATAAATAAGTGAAACAAAGAAATGGTTTTTCTATGGTGTATGTTTTATACTGTTACATTGCATTGTTTTGTAATACATGCATTGCTACTGTGTGACTACTATTATATGTGTTGTGTGTGATAAGTGGAATTTCAAGTTGAATAATAGAATGTATTATGCTGAAGACATCTGAGAGATTCAGATGAAAGCTATTTTGGTCTCACTTCAAATCCAAACAAGGGAACTTGCCTCATAATAACTATCAAGTCCAGTATCAATTTCTATTCTACTAATAGAATACATGTTGCCCATTTTAGACTGTATTAAAAAAACAACACCAGCATTTAGGTAGAGTGGGAATTGCTACCCAACATTTCCACTGGCATTTTTTGGAGGGGGACATGAATAAAATGCCCCCTTTACATCCAAGTTTGTCTTTATAACAATCTGTATGGCCTGCAATGACTAGCAACCCTTTCACTTTTCAATAAAACTTGGCAGCAGTATATGTATTGGGAAATTAAGTATATAAATGTTCATAACCTTCCCAACATTTTAACAAGGATGTGCAGTGATGAGGTTTACACACATGTGACTTAATATAAAATATTTCTTTTCATGTACTGGAATCTAGGATTTATTCATGCATTTTGATGCATTGCAAAGATTTAATGTGTTGTAGCTATTTACCTACACAGATGACACTTCATCATTTATTTATTTATTTATTTATTTATTTATTTAATGGAAGACCAACCAGAGTGAGTCCCATTTACAGGCTCCTTAAAAACTGAAAAACTCAAGAAAAAGACAAGTCTACAAAGCACACACATAATGTCACATAGCAAACAAACAAACAAAACTAACAACATGCACATAAAAACACATTACAAGGCAAACACCAAAAGAAATCATGTTAGGTGAACCTCAGTTGACAATTTTGCAAAATTGCCTTTTTTTTTTAATTTCTCAGATAAGTTATAGTCAATTCGAAATACTACAAAAAAGACCATTATAAGTTGTCATACTTCTCTGAATGGCATAGTGTTTAAAAACATTAATTCTACTGACATCAGGTCTAAAACAAGTAAAATTTCTAGTTACCCTCTGTGGGACATAAAAACGTAACTTAGAATATACGGACTATCATAAACATTATTTACACACTTGTATACATGACAGTCACAAACCATTAGCGGTCCAAGTGCAACAAACCCGCGGGCTTGCCTGGCGTAAACGGGTGTCATAAAAGTTGTTTGCATCTCTAAAGCTGTTTGTAGCGTTACTTATAATAGCCTAATAAATTGATAACAACTGATATAAGACTGAGATAAGGTTTGCCTCAATTGACTCACTCCTTAGAAATGATCTTACGCTGTGAACTACACTTTTACAGCTGTTTACTTGTGTTATGTAAGAGCCCATCATCACATGTGTAAATATTGGTACTCTTTGATAACAAGTCCACTTGCTTGGCTAATGGCTTGTCCCAGTAATGAAAAATATCACGTTTAAAAACATCCTCCTCTGAGAGAGCATGGGTAAGTAAAAAAAATCACATAAATGTGCATAATTATAATGGTTAAAAGTGATTCCGGTTTTGCAACATGCAAAGAAATTTGATGAACTAGCCTGTGATTTCTTTTGCCAAGGTGACCAAGCAACTGAGCCATATTTCAGAAAACTTCTGACATAGGTAACATAGAGAGTTTTAAGAGTATGCAAGAGAAATAATTAATTTATTCATGCATTTTGATGCATTGCAAAGATTTAATGTGTGGCAGCTATTTACCTACACAGATGACACTTCATAATATTGCAATTTATTGATATTTATCTATAACTGATGGAAATGTAATTTGAAAACATTTTTCTTTCAACGTATCAGTACAACTTGATTATAATAGTTTTATTTTTTTATTTTTTTTATTTTTTTTGGGGGGGAGGGATCATGAAAACAATAAATACAGTATTCAAAATTTTGCAACATATTGTAAGTAAAGTGGAAAATACAGTACATACCACAGGTTCCCCTGAAAATAATAACTTGACATTCTAACTCCGAAGTATGGGGACTAAATATTGTTATTACACCTCAACATTCTTACACAAGCTCAGTGTCATTGGTCAGAATCGAATCACATGACCTTCTTTAAATAGACTATTGTCCACGCAGTGATATTGCCTGTGCATTCAAAGACACTTCAGCTTAGGCATCATCAAAATTTTGGTAAAGAGTGCCAGAAAACTCCAGACTGCTCAAACAATATTTCTCTTGAAAGCCATTAATTACCAATTTTGATTTCCTCTCACACAGAGCATGTTCATTTAGATGTGTCATAGTGAGTATTTATAGAATGTGAATGTATGAAAGACTGGTGAGGACAGCGACCTGCGACCTGCTAGTTGCAAAACTGCCACCTGCACCTGTCAATCACAAAACTGCGAATTAATTGTTCTATTTTACTTTAGGATATTTTGGGGTTATTTTAGGGGCGCCTTCATGATACAGCACGCCAGGTAGCATATTTCCTGTCAATCCGGCTAACGGTTCCCATATTATAAAGATGGCGTGCGTACTCTGACTTGCCGACCCAGCAAAAAGCAAGATGGCTGCCACGCCGTGCCGAGGCTGTGCATCATTCAACTCATTGCATTGGCGAATGTAACTTTGAGTGTATTACGCATAACATAGTTATCTATTTTGGACCACAACACTTGCAAGAGTGAAACATACATGTGTACTGGTAACTGCGTTGAACCCCCCCCCCCCCCCCTCTGCTAGGTCACACTCACAGGTCACAGATCACTTCGAGAGTATGAACAGTACGGTAAATAGCTAGCTTACAAGGTTGTAATAAAGAAAACAACAGACAAAACTGCATGGTATATTCCACTTGGCCAAATCGCCCTTGTCAACAATTTTCTCGTAATACTAGAAAATGAGAAATCGAGGCTGACAAGTCGCAGGTGACAGTTTTCCAACTCGCAGGTCGCAGGTCACCTCATCATGTCTTCCATACAGAATGTGAACATATTCAAGAACTAACATTGTTGAATTAACATTGGAAGGGAAGATGAAATTTGCCATGGATCCGAATGTGAATGTGAATTTTAAAAAATGTTTCAGTCGATACCTGGCCTGGCCTGGCCTGGGCTGTACCTGGCCTGTACCTGTGTTTTGTACCACAGACAAGTTGATACTTGTCTGTGTTTGTACTGACCAATTATATAACGTTCCTGAGGCAAAAGTTCATTCTCGCAAACCAGAGCTGTTATTTATTTTGCCATAATGCGAAATAACTGGACGGCGCGTGTTGGACGGTGCCGTAAAAGAGGCCGTGGTTTGCGACGATGTTAAAAGTTATTAAAAGTGAATCAGTTAGGTAGTCAAGCCTGGCTGTTCTTCTGGCTTTTGCCATTTTACTCACCCTTGTATTTGTTTTAATGGTTTAGTATTTTTAATGTATATATTGTATATTTTTATCTCGACACTGTGTGAGAAGAGCCTTTGGCTCAACAGTCTATCGAGTTTAAATAAAGTCTAATAATAATAATAAGCATTTTTTAGTCACTCAGGGAGTTTAACCTGTATACGCATGCGCACTTCATAGCACCGCCATTTTTCAAGTTTTTGAGAGGAACGTACTTTGTTTACAGGACTGTACATGAGTGAACCACGCTATGTTTAAACTTTTAGTGAAAGTCTTCAGTGATTGCTTTAATTGATGACACCAAAAGAATAGGACACAATGGAATACATTTTGAACGAAGTCAAGAATCTTAGCGTGCCAGAACTACAGCAGCAACTGCAGGATGCAAAGCTACCGAATGGTCCTATCCTTCCAACGACAATATCACTATTTCAACGGAAACTTGCGAAATTTATTTTCCGTTCACAAGGAGGTGACGATCAAACAGATGCTTCCACGACACATACTATAGAAGATGGCTCAAGTAAGAAAAAGAATGACAATGCTGATGGCTGTAGTACTAGTACTAGTAGCAGTTCTGAACAATCAATTGTAATACCCGGAAGTGATTCCATGGCCAATCGTCCAAGTCAAGATAGTATGAAGACATGTGAAACTGAAAGTGTTGGAACTCCAGTGGAGTGTGCTCTTTATTATGCTGTTTGTATTCCAAAAAAATCCGCAGATGAAACTGATAGTTCACAGCTTGCAGGTACTTCTTTAGTTCTATTGTCATTTAGGTAGTGTGTAACACGTAATTGAATGAATCAAAATTATAATACACATAATTACCATTCTGATCAGAAGTTAAATGAACTTGAAATTAGTTAATGAATTGTTTAGTACGTATATCTTGCTGAGAAACATACCGTCAAATATATTGCATTTCATTATGTTGAAAGAGGTTTGACATTGCCTGAGAAAATGGAATCTGATGGAAATAACGTTGTTTCTCATACATTGAACAAACACTGTTACTGACTTAACAAAAATAAAAATAGCATGTTACAATAACTTAATGCATATATGACTTTGCATACACACACAAAAATATGTTTAGAAAGAAGTATAGGCTTGCCCTTGGGACAGTAAAGTTATATTGAATTGAACTGTATGTCAGTGAGTATAAGCAATGATATACATGTACAATGTACATAATGTAGTTGTCATAATTAAATATCACATTCTGACATAATTTCAATCACTAATCTAATCAACAGTGATCTAAAATGAACATGGGACCATATGGGACTCGAAACTTGTGACCATGACTCAGAGGTTGCCACTGCCACTACTTGAATGCATTTTTGTCCCATTTAGGCTATTAGCCTATAGCTTTATTGCCACTATTCACCCAGCGGCCAATGAGCCAATGAAACAACACCTTTTTTATTTCACCACCAATCAAATGCCATGCTAAAACTGGAAATTTATGGTAATGTGGGCAAGAATCTTCTTATTAGTCGATTTTCGTAAGACAGCAGTAGATGTGGTGTGGGAGCAATTATAGATTATCATTATATAGATCTTAATGAACATTCACACCAGATTTTTTTTTATTTTTCAATTTTAAATTTTGCAGAAATGTGATTTTATAAAGTGATGGCAGCCATTTTTAATTTGACTGATATATGTAAATTTATTTCATGCGAAATTTTGTGCCTTTATGTAAATTATTTTCCTGAATTATAGTTGTTTTCAATGGTAATAATGGCCATTGTGAAGTTTATTGATATACATGTACTTATAAATATAGGCAAATATTCTAAAGAAAAAAAGCTTCTAGGATAAAATCAGTAAATAGATCTTAAAGCATGATTCTAAAACATTATTTTTCATGGTTGATGACTGCCTTTTTTTATTTGACTGATTATGCAAATTTTTATGAGGGCTCCCCTTCTAAAATAAAAAAGTAGGTCCTTAGGAACATTCATGCCAAATTTGGTGCTTTTATCTGGCATGTAACAATGAAGTTGCTAAGCCACCTGACTAATATCAGTAGTTGGACATTGCATATCATGAAGTGTTGTACCAATCGCAAAGGCATGTATATTCCAATATGGCGGCTAATGACATAAAAAAAACTATCACAAGATTTTTTAGTCCCCAAGTAAAGTATATAAGTCTTGCCTATCACAAGATATCTGCCAGACACACCATGTACACATAGGCATATACAAACTTTTGGTGTTTTGTAACTCTTCATGTCTTGGGACATTTAGTTTGAAATATTTTCAGCTTTCTAAAGAAAACTAATCAAAAACACTGACTGAAAAAAAAAACGATATGGAAAAACCAGGTTTAGAGTTATGAGATTCTTACTGGTGCTAATACTGTGGAGTAAGAAATATAAACTGGCCTTTAACTTTTTTCTCTGGCCATGTGTTTGTGAATATATGATGCACTTTGATTGTATCACTGTCAGTGATGTAGACATGAATATTAATTAGCAACCAGGACTACTCTCAAAAGATCAAGCAGTTGTGTAGTGGGAACAAAGTAATGTTTCAAGGTTAAATGCATTATTGTACCTTGTTTTGTTTACTCATTTTGTATTAATCTTGCTGTATTAATCTTAGGTTTGCTGAATGTATACTCAGATCGATGTGAAGCCTTGCAAATTGTGAAGAAAAATAAAGGTGCTCGATTCAAAGCATTCAAATCCAAAGAAGATGCAGTAGTTTTTGCCAAAAGTGATCCGATATCGATTCTGTCTCCTAAAGACACGGCAAAGTCAGCAAATCTGTTAACAGGCAAAGAAAAACCAAATGAATTCAAGGTAGTACTGTTTCCTGTTGTTCAACAATGTCTTTTTTGTCAAGCAAAATCTGTTACATAGTACAGTATTAAGTATTTTCAATTTATAACAACACTTCCTTTTCAGAATTGATAAACCTTTCTGTATGTATTTCATTCACAGGGACCCAAGACGCAGGATTTGGTAAACCTTCGAAAATCTATCGAGAAAGATGAAAAAGAAAAGTTCACAGAATTGGTGTGGAGTAACCCAAGGTATTTGATTAGTTCTGGGGATACACCAGTAATACTGCAGGTAAGTCACTATCTTGTACCTGTTTGTAGTATCCCTTCTTCTCATTCTACCAGACACATTACCCATTCATAAGGCATGTTAGACCAAGGTATGAGTGTGGAGAACTATCAGGGCTCCCGCTACCCTTTCGCCAAGTAGCCAAATGCGAATAAAAGTTAAAGATGGCAACAAAAAATTTGATCTGGCGAAACTGTTGGTGACACATTGTCAAAAGGCCCAAAAATTTCAACAATTAAGTCATAGCTGGTTCATTTGAACACAGCGCTGGCTGTTTCACCACAACACTGACCAAAATGATACATACGTTCGTACAACGTTTGTTTTAAAAGTAGCTCGTATCAACTTCGTCTTGCCCAAATACGTGTTCCACAGGCAAACCTTATATAATCACCATATTAATCGGACTCCTGTCGACTTTTTGGACCATTCAGAAAAAAGCATGTGGTGGCAAGTATTTGCATATGAATATGAAGTATGTGAAAACATACTGTATGCCATTAGATTGAAGTTTGCAAACGACTAACGAATTGACCATGTCATGCTACGAAATCATAAATTAGCTAATTTTTATACATCATAAGATCATGCTGTCCAACATTTTCAAACATCATGGGAAAATCTTGGACTTTTCAACAGAATATAAATCCTTTGGACGAGTAAGTTGAAGCCATGCCCTGGCTGTGAGCAACAATGTTTGACTTTCAACTTCCAGAAGTCTCGTCGCATGGTACATTGTAAAAACTATGTATATGTCCTGCACAAAGTCAGCTGTGAACCAAGTGCTAATTATAAACTTGATAACATAAATACCTTTGTAACCAATGATGAAAAATTTTGTCGGCTTATAGCAACGTGGCGGCGTAGTATTTAGTGATGAGACTATAAACTTATAGTTATACATTGTTTTCAAATTTTGTCAAGTTTGATGATTGACGCAGAGACTGCCACTCGAGATCGACTGTATGTCAAGCAACAGCATTGAAAACTTTAGTTTATTGTGAAAGAAAAATTACCCTAATTAGAAATAACTACAGTACATGTACATACAATCATAATACAATTTGTTTCTTATCCCTTTACCACCATGATATAGACTCAGAATATCATATACTGTAGTAATATCATATAAAAATGTTGTCACAAGAGGCTGACTTCCTTCTCAAAGTAAAATTCTCTGTGTAGTGTCCCATGTGAGCAAAAATCACAGTAGCTTTTCCATGCCTACATGCATCTTTTATCTAGTCATTTCTCCTTTAAAGCTAAAATATCCTTCATCACCATTTTAAAGCCCTAAAGTAATGGCTAACGTTCACTGAAAGTGGCAATAACTTTTTGTTATTGACTAATTCAGTTTTAATTTTCTAGCGGGAGCCCTGGACTATTGCCTAAATACTTAAAATAGCAGTAATAGGGATTGAACTAATAATGTGCAAATTGAGTCACCCATTCAAGACATTATTTACTTACCATTACCCTGTTGATGTTGTTATACTCATAGGAGGGTTTCCGATACAATGCACTGCATATAGCAGCCAAAGCTAACAGAGATGAGATGTGTACATTGATACTTGATACATTGATGGATCCTAAGTTCCTGTATCTTATGTATCCAGATGATGATGTCACCACCCATGGACAAAGAATGGACTACCTCACTGATTTATACATTAATATGCCTGAGAAAGGGGTAAGTGTTTTAGCTGCTGCACACAAGCTCTATGATTTGTCTCAGCTTAGATGGCCTATTTGTTATAGTCAGGGCACCAAGGTCCAAAAGTGGCTTAAAACAAGAGCAGTAGCGCTACCGTAGTGATGGCCACAGTAGTAAAAGGTGACAAAAAGGTACTTTAAGCATACTTGTATCGATTACTGCTATCAACATAAAGGAAAAGTCCAGTCAGACTTACTTCTGCATTGAGTACACTTGCAGTGATTATTGCTGATTATTGCTATCAACTTAGAGGAAAATATGTATGAAGAGTAATTTGGTCATGTTCCTGCAGATTTATTTCTTATATAAATGCATCAGTATACATCTTACCAAATTTTGATATGGAGCTAAATGTCAGTCAATGCTTTTCATTTCTCACATCTTACATTGCTTGTAGAAATGTGAAACTCCTCTACACTTTGCCAGTAAGTTTGGTAATGTTGATGTGGTTGAAGTGTTATCAACTTACCCAGCCTTAGATAGACAATTGAAGAATAGTGATGGACATACTGCAAGTGAGGTACAGTATATGACTTGTTTATATTCTGTTGTCTAATAACATTGATTCTTTGTTTCTAATTTTATCCTTTTGAATTGAGGAGTATTTCTTGAACAGTGTTGGTTGCTCCACTGATGCATTTGTTTTGCTGACCTGACAACCTGTGAACATTATTAGTGTTTTAGAAATATAGATTGAGTTTGTTGAGACAAGTCATTTTTGTGGCAATACTGTTTATGCAATCATAAAGAGCCGATATTTTATTGTTGATACACATATCAAGCAATAGATAAGATTGTCTGACTGCTGTTAGTTCAGATACAAAAGTATTACAGGTGCTATGGTCTAGCCTAACTGACTTTAAAATACTCTTCAATTATCTTAGATTGCTTGCTCTCGATCCGGCCCCCCAGAAGCCAAAGACAAGATTGTGGCACTCTTAAAAGGTATGTAGCAGTAAACTTGCAAGCTGAGTTTTTTTTACTATTCAAAAGTTTGTATATTCATTTTTACTTTTTCAAAAAGAATACAGTGATATGAAAATGCTGAAGTAAAACATGTATAGGTGAATGTAAATACCGTAGTTCCTTTTATGAACAACGCCAAGAGTAGGTAATGTGCCTAATTATGAAACTTACGATAGCTACAGTACTCAACTATTGTGGCTATACTTTCAATCCATAATCAAAGAACTACATGTAACATCAGCTGAAGGATATAGTTTGTAATTTACAGACATCAATTTCTTTTCTCAATGCCAGACCAATACTATGTACCATTGCTGAGGGCAGTGGATAATGCAACACTTCCTGTAATTGGAGAACCATGGTCACCAGACACAGAAATCCACCAAACCAGCAGCCCCCTGTTATGTTACAAGACCAATAGTCCTATTGACTCAGTAGTTTCTGTCAAGGCATATGCCGGTCCTATGTCTTCAACACAAGTAAGTTGCCTGATAGAAATTGCATCTTTGATAGTGTCAAAATTTGTATAAAGGTTTCTGTATAGTTATTATCTGTAGTTTTCTGTACTTATCAGCTATTTTTAGCACAGCAGAACTGATAAGGTTCAGTAGTGCTACCGGATAGGCATTGTGCAGTGTCTATCTGTCTGTCTGTCTGTATATGTGTGTGCATAACCTAAACTCAAAAACTGCCAGACTGATTGCCTTGGTTATGATGAGAACGTTACTTTTGATGTCTAGTTTGGAAATATTCAAAGCAAAATGATTGTTTCAGAGGTGTGTGATTTGGTGTCACTTTTGGTCAAAAACTTAAACTCAAAATTTACTGGGTGGATTGTTCTGAAATTTGGTCGGGGTGTGTAGATTAAGAATTGTTCATGATATGAAGATCCCATCCCATGGGGATGCATCTGGGGATGTGTAGATGAAGGTGTATTCACAACAAATTGAAAGAAAGAGAATGACCAAACAATAATGATAACATCGTTGTCTGTACTGTGCTCATGCTCTTTTCAAACACAGTGCTCTGAAATACTGTACCCGTATGTTTCGGCGTATTACATGTTTTCATTGGTTGAGTGAATTCACTCAGTGCTTTCATTTTGGCTCGGGAAAACCTATGGTATTGTGTCAGATGTATGTAACGAGTGCTCACAAAAGAACAAACGACAGTGAATGTAACAGCCAAAAAGAAATCGCGACATATGATGTACACTACATTGGATTTTAATCAGATTGGAACTTGTCCTGCATATGAGCATTTAGTATCTACCATCCTTACTGTAAACAAGTATGATCTTGTCCTGCATGTCAGCATTTAGCAGCTACCATCCTTACTGTAAACAAGTATGATCTTGTCCTGCATGTCAGCATTTAGCAGCTACCATCCTTACTGTAAATGCAAATCTGTCCCACCTAAAGGTGGGAGCTTTATGTCCCTGATGTAGAATACCTAGGTGTAAAAATAGCTACTTTGTGCAGATAGGATGACTTTCAACCAGGTGAAAATTCATAGATGATGTTACACTACAACTACACTATCCAGTAACTGTCTACTGCTGTTTATTGTTCCAGGCTGAAGATTTCCACAAGACATGGAAGACACCCCCTAGAGGTTCTGCAAAGAAAGTGGCCAGTATCAAAAGAAGTGACATTGAAAAAGGACTGGAAAGGCTAGGAAGGTATTTCGATCATTGATATACAATACTTTTATATAAATGCAAGGATATGCAAAGTAAGATGTACAGCATTCACAGACTAGGACAAATGACTAAATTATTTGATAACCTTCATCTGGTTATTTCAACTAGTATGTAGCTTTTGCCTGTATCACTAAAACATCCATTCTGGAAATTCAAGATTTCAATTTCAATGTTTGAAGTGATAGAAAACATATAAAGTGCTTATCAAATCTAAATTCACATTATGTGCATGTATATATGTACCCGCAAATTATTCCATAACTCTATAGCCACGTATCAGTTACATGTAGCTAGCATCTAAGCTGTAAGATCTACATGTATGATGTACATGATAAAGTGAGATTAAGCAAATAAGTTATGAAATCATACCTGTACTGTTGTACATTTGTGAGCAGGGGTGATATGTAGTGTTGTAACAAGTTAGACCTCAGTTCTGCACTCGGAAGATTGCCAACCAAAAACTGAGAATGACAGTACCACTGGTGTGCAGCTCCAAGCCCTCAATAGCACCTTCAGTGCTATGCGATGTGTGGTCGCTTTTAAAAGTTAACCAAATTGTCTGTGGGTCTGGCAGCTAGACTAGTGGCATAAACCAGTATTTTTGCTAAGGGGCAGTAAGTAGGTAAAATCCACCAGGTTCCCATGTCATTTTACCTGGGTTCCCAAACAAAATTACCATAGACTTTATGGGAAAACACTGCCATTTTTACCCCTTTCTCCCATTCTGTTACTGAGGTTCCCCAACCTTAGCAAAAACATTGTAAACACAGTAAATGAAGCTAAACAAATGTTATCATGTTTATTGCTCTTAGAGACCTAGCCCAAGGCATGCAAGTACCATGGATTGAGTTTTGGGATTTTTTAGGTTGCTATGCCGACTTATCATCTGAAGACGGGCTGAATATTCTAGAAAATTATCTAGCAGAGAGAGGTGTCAGCACAAAAGGTAAAACGCACTTTTATGCAGGGGGAGGGGGGCAGATGAACAAGTATTAAGCATATGATGATCTCATCAGTGATATGCAAAGGAGGTGTAAAAATGTGAATTTTGGTTTAAAATTTAGAGCTCAAAAAGTACTCGGTCGATGGGGCTGAAATTTAGTGAGATGTTTCTAGAAATGTTATTCTGTAGATGTTGTTCAAAACATTTTCACACAATTGGCCCTAGAAGCCATGACCACGCCCTTAGCAACAACCAAATGCCAGTATATTTTGCAAAAATAACAACATCATCTGGTAACATTTGTGAGTAAACATTCAAATATCCTAGCAACAAGTCCACGCCCATAGCAACAGCCAAATGAGGGTGTCTATAGCAAAGATAACATGAATTAATGGACAAGTGAATAAACATTCAAAAAATGTATGTAAATATGTCTAGCAGCAAGACCACACCCATAGCAACAGCCAAATGATGGCATATATTGCAAAGATTACAAAAGATTAATAGACAAGTGAATAAACATTTAAAATGTATGCAAATGTCCCTAGCAACAAGACCATGCCCATAGCAACAGCCATATGAGGATGTATATTGCAAAGATAGCAACAGCAATGGTTAGGCAAGTGGATGAACATCCAAAAGGGAAATGCAAATATGTCTTGCAACAAGACCATGCCCATAGCAACATCCAAATGATGTTATGATAAAGGTAACAAAGGGTTGGATAGGCAACTGGATAAACATTTGGCACATCAACACTACACTTTATACCTAGCATGGATCAGCATGTGGGCAAACATTTTTAAAAGAAATGTGCAGTTATTCTACAACACCACTGGTGCTATTTTTCTGTCATGTAAGTGGAAAAAATATGTACAGTATTTTAATCCATATTTATTATGATAAAACACACTCATAAATTCATTCTAAGAACAAAAGTCACAGAGGCCAAATTTAATCTGTAGTTAGTCCCCGCCGGACGAAGTCCGGAACGGGGACTTATGGATTGGGTTCCATCTGTCCGTCCGTCCGTCTGTCCGTCCGTCCAGAGCTGTTTCTTGGAGATGCCTGGACTGATTTTTTCAAACTTGGTACAGGGGCAACATACAATGGCATACATATGCACGTCAATTTGTTTCATGATACGATCCAATATGGCCACCTAGCAGCCATTTTGTTTGCAAATTTTCCCTGTCTAAAGCCATAACTCAGACATGCTTGAACAGATCTCATTCAAATTTGGTATTAGGACAGTGTTCTATGACATACATGTGCATATTCATTGTTGTCGTGATACGATCCAATATGGCCGCCTTGCAGCCATTTTGTTTGCGAATTTTCCATGTCCAAAGCCATAACTCAGATATGCTTGAACAGATCTCATTTGTATTAGCATAGTGTTCTATGACATACATGTGCATATCCATTTTCGTCATGATATGATCCAATATGGCTGCCTGGCAGCCATTTTGTTGGTGCAGTTTCCATGTCCAACGCCATAACTCAGACATGCTTGAACAGGTCCCCCCATACCCGACCCATCCTTTATTGTTGAATGTATTATTCCATCACTTCATCTTGAAGAGTAGGGATGTCCCATGTCCAACGAGGAGATACAACATGAGTAGGCATGCTACATGTCCAATGAGCAGACACAACATATCTAAGTCTGTTCGATTTAGGTTCACAAGTGTTGTTGCGTGATCAGAGTAGTGATATCAAGAAAATGACAACATAAACTGCCAGTTCCTTAAAACCCAATCATAGCCAGGACTATGTCATTCTCAATGACTTGTTAGTATTTATAATATGTGTGCATGTTAGAGACAATTACACAAGCTGTAGCTAGTATAACAGAGAATTGTAACACCAACTATTTCACCTCATATATTGAATTTGCCAAGTTGTTTTGACATTCACACTGTATTGTTGAATGTTCTCAGCAAAGATGTTTACTAAGTTTAATTGCTCTGGCGTCCTGATAACCATTGCAATTCATTTGATTAATCTAGCTGATGAATATTTTTAATCAAAGTTATTGAGAAAAATATCTGTGTGTTTGATTGTACAGATTGTCACCATCATCAGACCATGGACGAGACTTCCCCAGACTTGGAAGGGATGAATGAACACAATCAGATGAAGTCATTGACTGGAAGTTTACAATCTATACAGCTTGTAAACAATGAAGATATGAAAGTTGGCGTTCCCTCGAAAGTTGAAACTGAAAGCTTTAGCAGCAATGTGATTTCAGGTGCCAAAAATAAGTTGATTGCTAACAACTGTGAAGGAATATCATCAGATGTATATGGCTTTAGCAACATACAAAAATGTCTTAAATTTACTGAGCAAAGCCACGAAGGCATAGAAACAGATAAAGTTGATGGTGAACAAAGAACAACATTGTCGTGTTTGACAACTAAAAATCAAAGTCCACAGAGTACATGCCAAGAGTCAGCTAAAATCTTACCACATAATATCAAAGAACACTGTCAAAGTCAAGACAGTATCTCAGGTGTTGATACTATAGAGAGTCGTAATGCCACAAGGACAACTATGTGGGGAGAGTGGAGAACTTCTGAATCTTCCACTGCAGAAAGTTTTAGCAGTTCATCATCTGAGAACAACTCATCATTTTCTGCTACTCCCTCACTCACTGCAATGAAGTGTAATAGAACTGATAGCAAAGATACAGGGGAGTTGGAGTCTGTAGAGGGAATATTTGGTAAACTAAGTCTTTCAGACAGTATTGAAGATAAAGCTGATACAAGAAATTTGTCAAGTGCCATTGTGACATGCTTTATAGACAAAACTAAAACTGCAAAAATTGAGGAAGGGGATATTAGGGTTGAGGGTATGGGTGAAGGGGATGCTGAGAATGGTGAGATGAGGGTTGAGGGTGAGGGTATGGGTGAAGGGGATGCTGATAATGGTGAGGTGAAGATGGAAAGTAACACTAACTGTGTCCTATCAACGATCACCAGTGGCAGTGTAGAAGTTGAACATAGCCAGTCTGATTCTGACTCCAGTCATTACACATCACTAAGTAGTGACAGTGATACAGTTTATATGGATGCTCAACAACACTTGCCATCAGTATCTAGTTCACCGGGAAGTCATGGTACACCTGCTCCTACTAATATTGGTTTCACCACGCCTCAAACATTTAGAAGTTTTGCTGGAAATTCAAGCTATGTAAATGATGCTGTTTTCTTAGAAGGGTAAGTTGTACAGATACATGTAATGGTAGATTTCATAGTCTGGTTACTGCCTTGATTTCATTTTGATATCTATAAAAATGGAAATGATCTCAGGACCAATCCTGTGTGTGAGTGTGGACATGGAATGATTAAAATATTGGAGAAAATGTTGTTCATGATTCCAAGAATGAAAGGGACAGTCATTTCTAATTTATTGTTCCAAAGTAAGTACATTGTATATTTTACTGTCTGATGAAAATTTTGTTTTATTAATTAACACGACCTGACATGAAGAAGACAAGGATTCACTCTAACAGCAAAGACTACTGTGTCACTAGGTACTAGTTCATATGTAACCAATGATGGCATGCCATACAGGATAATTAACCGATCATGCCTTGAATTGCAAACTTTATAGTTATTGTCATAAATGTAATATACGCAATGTACTGACAATAGAACAAAGGTTGTAGGTTGAGAGTTTGGGATTATATATCATGTATATTGTTATTGAAACTTTGTGTAATATAAACTTTCTCTAAAGTACATTGTATGATTCAAGTTGTACTCTATCTGTACTCTTTGTTGTAATGTGACCATAATCAAGTTTTATAGTAGTTTATACAGCTAGAACATGCAAGGTTCCCCAGAAGACTATACATAATATATGCTGCTTGCACATACAATCAAGGTTGATCTTTTTGCAAGTTTAGGCTGTTGTGTTACTTGACAGATGAAATCACTTTGTTACTCCTGAACACAGCATGATTGTTATTGAGAAAAGTTTCAAACTCTGAATGAACATAAACAAAACTCTCTTTTCGTTAACAATGCTGCTGTGTTCAGTTATAAAAGTGCTCTTATCTAGTAAGCAAAACAACAATATCAACTCGCCAAATGATTGGCATTGATCATTAAATTTATATGTTATGTACAGTCTTCTATTGAACTCTCCGTGTTTTAGCAGTAATAATATATGATAGGAGTACACAGCATTCATGAGGATCGAATGTTCATGTGTAATCTCCATTGAGTTTTTGAGGAAATCTCATTATCAGTGTTGGGAGACTAACATGTCAGTGACTGACCTATAAGTATACTATGTTATAGATTTTTTCTTTCTCCAGAACTTCTCCCACTAAACTGGATTTGGATGTCCTAAGGGCTATAGGGAAGATTCAGTTTATTGAGAAGTATCCACATATACACAAATGGAAACAAATGGTGGAATCATTTCCAACACAAATTCAAGTTAAGTAAGTATTAAAGTGTGCCTGTTTGTTTTGCAAGTGATACTACCATACATTTTGGATGAGTATGGTTGATAAGGAATCACTATTTGCTATTGAAAAAAGATATATTAGGGTATGGTGTTGGTAAAGGAAGTAAGGGGGAAGTGAAAGATGGTGGATGGAGACAGACACACAAAGCTAGGGGACTGTTGTCCTCCAAATCCATCAGAAATTTGTCGCTAAGCTAGGGGACTCTTATCCTGCAATCATCTCTCTCTCTCTCTCTCTCTCTCTCTCTCTCTCTCTCTCTCTCTCTCTCTCTCTCTCTCTCTCTCTCTCTCTCTCTCTCTCTCTCTCTCTCTCCCTCTCCCTCCCCCTCCCCCTCCCCCTCCCCCTCTCCCTCTCCCTCTCCTCTCTCTCTCTCTCTCTCTCTCTTCTCTCTCTCTCTCTCTCTCTCTCTCTCTCTCTCTCTCTCTCTCTCTCTCTCTCTCTCTCTCTCTCTCTCTCTCTCTCTCTCTCTCTCTCTCTCTCTCTCTCTCTCTCTCTCTCTCTCTCTCTCTCTCTCTCTCTCTCTCTCTCTCTCTCTCTCTCTCTCAACAACTTAAAGTCAAAAACTGCTGAACCAATTGCCATGATATTTGGTTGGTGCATTACCTTGGGTATGTAGTTGGGAATTTATTCAAATCAAAATGATTGCATTGCAGGTGTACGATTTGGATAAAAAAAAATGTGATTTTCGGTTAAACTCAGAAACAAGTGGGCAGATAAATCAGAAATTAAGTGAGAACATCTTAGGGATGTTCTTAGATTAAGATTTGATCATGACATGAGAATTCCATCAGAAATATAAAAAATTAGGGCTAAAAATGTGTCTGTTTGGTCAAAATTCTTTCATTCCAAAAAGTACTGAGCAGTTGGGATTAAATTTAATGAGGATGCAACTGAGGGTGTATAGATTAAGAAATAATAAGTATATAATGATCTCATCAACGATATGCAAATTACATGTAGGTGTAAAAATGTGAATTTTGGTTGATAATTTATATCTCAAAAAGTACTTGGCCAATGAGACTGAAATGTTTCTAGAAGTGTTATTCTGGCAGATTTTGGTTAAAACATTTTTACATAATTGGCCCTAGCAACCATGACCACGCCCTTAGCAACTACCAAATGTCAGTATATTTTGCTAAAATAAAACCATCCGTACACAAGTGAGTAAATGTTCAAAAAATGTATGCAAATATCCCTAGCAACTATGACCACACCCATAGCAACAGCCAAAAGATGGTGTATTTCACAAAAATAACAATAGGAATTCTTAGACAAGTGAACAAACATTCAAAAGGTGTGTGCAAATATGCCTAGCAAAAGACCACGCCCATAGCAACAGCCAAATTAACACAAATATTGGAAAGATAACAACAGGGCTGGATAGGCAGCTGGATAATCATTCAGCAAATGAACACCTATACCTAACATTGATCACCATGTGGATAAACATTTTTTTAAATGTACAGTTGTGCTACAATGCCATTGGTGCTATTTCTCATAAGTATCTTTGTTTTAAGCAGTTTTTCCACTCTCTCCACAGTTGGCCAAGTCCAGCAGTGTCAACAGTGCAGAAATCAGGATCTGCCTACCAACAGAGAAGACAAACAAACCAAATGTATCCATTCTGGAACAGTAGTCCCCTGGCAGAATTCAGATTTAGGCATATTGAATTGAATTGAATTGAATTGAATCTTTATTCACCATAAGGATGAGAGGCTAGAAAACAGTTACACAATTAACTGATCCAGTGTAGCCACTCAAAATTTACAATACTAATGACATAAAATTATTATGCAGTGCTACATGGTCTTGTTGGAATAAACATCGAACACGATGAAAAAAGCAACCATAAAAGAACAAGACTATAAAGTATGTGAAGATAGAGAACATTTCGAACACAAAAATTTATTGAGGATCAAATTTTTAGACACTTTCTTAAATCTTTTTCTGGTTGGCATTCTACTGATTTTATCCAGAATATTGTTCCATAATTGTGACCCAATAAACTTAACAGATGACTGGCTAATACTACTATTATGTCCAGGTACAT